>NC_142065.1:203221253-203316253 GCF_059756535.1 Pantherophis guttatus
CTTTTCAAAGCATTTTTTTCTGCAACCTCTTGGCCGAAGAGGTGGTAAAAAAAATGCTTTGAAAAGTCTCTGACGATCTCAGCTGAGTTTCCTGATTGGCAGAGAGGTATTTTTTTAAAAGCCTCTCTGACGATCCCAGCTGAGTTTCCTGATGGCCAGAGGCTTTTCAAAGCATTAGAAAAAATGCTTTGAAAAGTTTTAAAAAAAAAGTTGGCCACGCCCACCCAGTCACATTAACCCCCCACCACCAAGCCACGCCCACAGAACCAGTAGTAACAAATTTTACATTTCACTCCTGATCTAACTCCAGCCTAGAGTTAGAGAAACTTAAGTTATCTCAATTGTACTTTCTTGCTTATTCTGATATCATCAAAAAGCAACTTCAATATGAAATCCCAAAATTGCTTTTCCAAGAAAGTCCAGTTGCCTTATGGAGATGTCTCTTTGGGACAACCATGTCTGGATGATTGAAATCTCTATAGATAATCCATGTTCAGAGTTTGTAATCCAGGTTTTTTGGGGTTTTTTAAAACGCATATAGCACATGTTAGCCAGGGATCACAGACAGTGGCTGGCTGCCTCTCTGAACGGAATTTTTTCGAGTGGTGTTATCTTTACAGGCGGGATGCCCGAGTGCCAGTACGCAATTCGGGGAGGCTCCTTTCTTGTCCCTATGCGGTTTATTCGCTCACGGGTATCAAGCAGCTGACCTCAGCAGTGAGCAGGCCATTGGTGGTATTCAGCCAGTTCTATCCGGTTTGCGCGAACCGGTAGCGGGGGCTGGGGGAGGCTCCGTTCAGCCGCCTGGATGTCATCACATCCCGTTTTTGACACTCTATGCTTGCACAGAAGTGGCACGCTCACACTGATGGGTTTCAAATTTTTTTACTACCGGTTCTGTGGGTGTGGCTTGGTGGACATGGCATGGCTTGGTGGGTGTGGCTTGGTGGGTGTGGCAGGGGAAGGATACTGCAAAATCTCCATTCTCACCCCACTCCAGGGGAAGGATACTGCAAAATCTCCATTCCCTCCCCACTCCAGGGGAAAGGATACTGCAAAATCTCCATTCCCACCCCACTCTGGGGCCAGCCAGAGGTGGCATTTGCCCGTTCTCCGAACTACTCAAAATTTCCGCTATCGGTTCTCCAGAACCTGTCAGAACCTGCTGGATTTCACCCTGGGACTCAGGCTCGGCCATCCACCACCACCTGGGTCAAAGATAGCCGTGCGGGTGAGCAGATGGATTTCAGACAGGAGTTATTGGTTCGGCCCTTCACAACAATCCAGTTTCTCATGTGGCCCCTTGGGAAAATTAGCTGCCCACTATCCCAAAGGTGCTTTTCCAAAAGGCAACTGGACTTCCTTGTTGTTGTTGTTGTTGTTTTCTTGAACTGAAGAAGCTTCTTGGAGTAATAGCGAAACATTTTCAAGGAAAAAAACCAAGGAAGTCCAGTTGCCTTTTGGAAAAGCACCTCGGGACTGCTCTGACCTGGATGATTTGAGAATCTCCATTGGCATTTAATTGCCCACCCTTGCTCTATTGGAAGACTTCTAGAGAAGAATTCCTGTGACCGGCAGGTCTTATAGTTGGGAAGTTCTTGGTGGAGTGTGGCCTGAATCTCCTTCCTTGTAGTTTTAAACCATTGATTCTGGATCTGCCCTCTGGAACAACAGAGAATTAGCAGGGCTTTCTGTCCATTAGGCCTGTCAAAAATGACTCCTAAGGAAGAAAATATTGGGGCATATTTGTTCCAGAGGCGCAAAAACCTTAGACTGCCAACTTTCACAGAATATCAAACCAGCTTTTCAGCTCCCCCAAAACCACGCATTGATCTCCCTTTGATGATGCCTGCATACAAAGCAGAGTCAAATGCAAATTAAGATATACAAGCATTGTCAGGACAACATTATTATGGAAGAAATATCGAGCATCCGTATGGATTTAGAAATAGAAAAAAATAATGCAGTAAAACTGAATAAGGAAAAGAAGTGAATTTGGTCACCCTGATGTAAAAAAAGATGTGGAGACTCTAGAGCAGTGGTTCTCAACCTTCCTAATGCCGCGACCCTTTAATACAGTTCCTCATGTTGTGGTGAACCCCCAACCAGGGGTGGATTCTAAATTTTTTTACTACCGGTTCTGTGGGCGTGGCTTATTTTGTGGGTGTGGCTTGGAGGTCATGTGACTGGGTGGGCATGGCTAGCTGGTCATGTGACCGGGTGGCCATGGCTATGTGTATAGGGACTACCCAGAGGGCTGAAAAAAGTCATTTCTGACAGGTCCTCGGACTTTTGACTGGTCCTCACACTTATGACCATCCTCGAATTTATGCCTGTGCAGCATTCTTAACAACCATGTCACTCATTTCACAACTGCTTCTCTTCAACATGGTGATAAGATAGGGCAAAAAATGTAAAATGTGAGGACCGTCGTAAATTCGAGGACTAGTCAAAAGTGCGAGGACCAGTCAAAAATAACTTTTTCAGCCCTCTGAGTAGTCCCTGTGCACAAAAGGACTACCCAGAGGGCTGAAAAAAGTGATTTCTGACAGGTTCTCGCACTTTTGACCGGTCTTCGCAGTTATGACTGGTCATCATTTATGCCCATTATAGCATTCTTAACAACCGTGTCACTCATTTCACAACTGCTTCTCTTCAACATGGTGACAAGATAAGGCAAAAATGTAAATTGTGAGGACAGTCGTAAATTCAAGGACTGGTCAAAAGTGCGAGGATCAGTCAAAAATAACTTTTTCAGCCCTCTAAGTAGTCCATATGCATAAAAGGATACAGCAATAGAGACGGATGAAGGAAGGGAAGGGAAATTAGAGTAGGAGTGAGGGTAAGAGAGCAACAAAGATGATTAGGGGACTGGAGGCTAAAGCATATGAAGAACGGTTGCAGGAATTAGGTGTGTCTAGTTTAATGATAAGAAGGACTAGGGAAGACATGATAACAGTTTTCCAATATCTAAGGGGCTGCCCGGGATGAAATGCACTTACCTTCGCTACCGGATCACAAATGTGAGCACGCGTGTGCCTTCTCCACACATGCGCATAGCCTTCTGCACATGCACAGAGGATCAAAAACGGGGCATGATGACGTCTGGGCAGGTGGGCAGAGCCTCCCGCCACCGGTCCTACCGGTTCATGCAAGCCAGATAGATCTGTCTGGATTTCACCACTGGGACTGCCACAAACAAGAGGGGGTCAACCTATTCTCCAAAGCACCTGAAGGCAAGACAAGTAGCAATAGATGGAAACTAATCAAGGAGAGGAGCAATCTAGAACTAAGGAGAAATTTCTTGACAGTGAGAACAAATCAGTGAAACGGCTTTCCTCCAGAAGTTGGATGCTCCAACACTTGTTCTGCCCCAGCTACGGACCCCAAAGAACGCAGCACACACAAAATCTAAACGAAGCTTATTTTACTCAAATAACTCAGTCTTTTGCAAATGTAGGCTGTTAATAAACTTTCTTAACAGCCTGCAAGAATCCACAGATAAGGTAATCACAGTCTTACTAGGGTTGGCAGGAAGCCCAGAAGCAATGTTGAAGAGAATCCAAACGTGAAGGAGAGAGAACTAAAGTTGTTCCCTACAGTTTGCTGCAATCAGCGTTCCTCCTTAAATAGGCTAAGGGAGTGGCCAATTAGCCCCAAGCCTTACTCTCGAGGAGACCTCCTCCTGAGGAGCCACTCCTGCCTTTTGGCAGCTCTGCGTGCCCGTGCATTGAGAAGAGGCTCCTCCTCTTCATCCTCTTCACTTAAAGGTGCTTCTGGAGGTTCTGAAGGCCCTGGCTGAATCCCTGCTTCTTCTCCAGCTTCCTCACTGTCCGACTTGAGCTGCACAGGCTGCTGGCGTAGCACCAGCCTCCTCGTCGTCAGAATCAGCTACAATCCGCGCAGGCCGCTGGCGGGCCACAACAACATTAGAGGTTTTTAAGAAGAGATTGGACAACCATTTGTCTTAAATGGTATAGTGTTTCCTGCCTGAGCAGGAGGTTGGACCAGAAGACTTCCAAGGTACCTTCCAACTCTGTTGTTGTTGTCGTTGTTATCTTATGGGGAGGTTGGGTTGGTCTAGCTGCCATCATCCAAGAATATATCTAGGAGAAAGGCACACATCCTCATGCACTCAAGAGCAAAAAGTGAATTTATGCAAGATTTATCATGCGGGACTGCTGGTGATAAAGCATTTGTATGTGCTGGAAGTCCATTCTTCTATATTTCGCCGGAGTAATTTAATCACAACTCTGAGCAATTTATCTGCAACAAGGATGGCTTCTGTTTCTCCATAATGAGCTGATTATATCTTGTCAGAGGAGTCTTAAACCCATCAGATCTCAAATGAATTACACCAAACATATTATTTTCATAGCAGCTGGAAATGACTAACGGGTGAAACAGAGCACTTTATTGTCATATTTCATTGAGAATAATAACAGAGAGTCTGTTAAAAGGGAGCATATGACACCAATTCACGTAGGTCACTAATTTCATAAATATGAACTTGATCATTTAGTCAAAGGCTGGCTCCGGATTGGCTCAGGCAGTTGGAAGGAAGCTATTTCCTCTCTGTAGAGCTAAGCAGGAGTTGGATGTTTCATTGATTGTACCTCCTTGTCCAATTCTCACACTTAGTCCTACTTCGCAGACACTGTAGAGCAGGGGTGTCAAACTCGCGGCCCATGGGCCAGTTGTGTCACGTGCTGGCCACACGCACCCCTGGTTTAGCCAAGGGGGGAAAAGTCACGATATGTCACATGATGACAATGTGGCACCGTGAATTTGACACCCCTGCTGTAGAGCGGTGGTTGGGTAGTAGTATGGCCCTTTTATGACCTGTGGACTTCAACTCCCAGAATTCCTGAGCCAGCAAGGAGTCCAATATCTTTTTCTGGGTTATGCAATGTCAGATTACAGGTGAAATGCACAATGGTTAGAATGTTTCTGCACACACGGACAGCCCACACGCCCCCATACATTTGCCCCTTTTCAATCAAAAGCAAAAACATCAATGGAGAAAAAGTAGAATAGCTTCCCCCACCCTTCCGCCTCAATCTTTAAAGGTAAAGGTAAAGGTTCCCCTTGCACATATGTGCTAGTCATTCCCAACTCTAGAGGGCGGTGTTCATCTCCATTTCAAAGCCGAAGAGCCAGCGCTGTCCAAAGACGTCTCCGTGATCATGTGGCTGGTATGACACCAAAGGCGCATGGAACGCTGTTACCTTCCCACCAAAGGTGGTCCCTATTTTTCTACTTGCATTTTTTTACGTGCTTTTGAACTGCTAGGTTGGGAGAAGCTGGGACAAGTAACTAGAGCTCACCCCGTTACGCGGCACTAGGGATTCAAACCGCTGAACTGCCGACCTTTCAATCGACAAGCTCAGAGTCTTAGCCACTGAGCCACCGCTTCCCTATAAAAATACAAAATATATAGATATATATATATCTTTAGCTGTCCATATAAGATAACTTTTTTTTTCTTTTTAAAGTCTCCATTACTTCCCAAAGTGAGTCACCTCCAGAAATAGGGTAACCACATTCTCTGTTTCTCATCACAATTGGCCAGATTCACACAATACCTTGAGACACAAATTACGGTGCTAAACCTAAATGTAAAAATAACCCACAAGGTCGCTGGCTATTGTCCCACTCTCACATACATCAATGTGTTTTTCAGACTGGCTGACAGGTGCCGAGGAGTCATCTCTATACTATTTGATCATAGAATGGAAAGTCTGTCCAGTGATACAGAAGAGCCTCTCCTTCTGTTCAATCAGATGTATCTGCCATTCTGTAGATCATGACAGTTAGAACAATTAATCAGTGGAACAATTTGCCTCCACAAGCTGTGGGTATTCCAACCATGGAAGTTTTTAAGAAGAGATTGGGCAACCATTTGTTCTGTCCCCGTCCCACACGCACACACACCAACAGACGTCCAAGAGTTAAAAACCAACTAGCCGACAAAATCCTTTTCCTTATGATAACGGAACTTGGCAGCAACCTAGTGGCTGCCTGCCAAGAGTTTATTACTCACGAAGAGATAACGTCTCTCCGCTTCTGGTACATCAAAGTAAAATGTTCAATAATTACAGAGTAAATCAAGTCCAAATATAATCCAGCAAAGTCTATAGCAAAAGTCTGTCAATGCAGAATGGCGTGGAAGCTTTCAGCTTTGTTCGTCACAAGGCTTGACTGGCCACCAAGCTCCCTTTTATACCCTGTGGGGTGTGGTCCAGTGACTCAGCCTAATCTCTGGCACGCCTTTTCTTCTGTTGCACGCGCTTATCTCTGCGACGCTGTCAAGGATCCAGCCAAGACTCATTACTCTCATCACTGTCCACCTGTGGCTGCGTGGACGTGCTTGGCCCCGGCCCTATCTCTTGCCCTTCAGCGAACACCGAAGGCATTGCCAAAGAGGAGGGTCCTTGCCAAGTCCTCTCCTTCACTCTCAGAGTCCTCTCCTGCCGATGACACAGGCTCAGGTAACGGAGCCACAACACCATTTGTCTGAAATGGTATAGGGTTGCCACTTGCGCAAATGGAACATGCGTGCACACACTTGCCCGCTGCTCACACTAGTGGGGATGTGCACACATGCATGCTCACCACCACTTCCATGGCCCAGTTCCGAATGGTTCAAGGCCCAGTATTGGGAGTTGGGGACTCCTGGACTAGAAGACCTCCAAGATCCCTTCCAGCTCTGTTATTCAGCTGCCTTGGTGCCAGGTTTTGACAGATGGCTAGACTCAGAGTATGCCAAGCTGTCAAAATTCACCTCTTTCCTGAGCCTCACTCCACATTAGGAAGAATAAGGTGACACTGGTTGAAAGAGGAAATGAATCCAGAGGGATTTATATCAGGCACAAGGAGCCCAAACAAGCCAATGAGTAGGCTAAAGTAGTTTCTTTATTGTTGATTGCCTATTTACAAGAATCTCACTGGACTAACTGCATTCTCTTGGGATCAGGCAGGTAAAGGCTTCAAGAGTGGCCTCTGTCGCTTCCTCCCATGGAGTGACTCCAAGCTAGACTGCCTCTTTATTCCCACCTCTACTGTAGCCGGAGATTCCATGAGAAGGCTAAATTTGTCATTAACATCTCTTCTAACCAGCTCCTTATTTGCTGCCAGAAACTTTTGGCTTTTGAGCACTCCCACCATATATGGTAATATGACCCTAGTTCCACCTCACATTTCCAACAAATTGGGGAGTATTTTTTTACTAATTCTTGCCAATCTTGTGGGTGGGAAGTGCCACCTGTAAAACTTTTTATACAGGTTTTCTTTATAAGAAGCCGCCAGTGTGATTTTGATATTTTTTTCCCACAGATTTTGCCAATTTTCCAAATCGATACTGTACCCAAAACATCTACTCCAGATTATCATTGTCTTCTTAACTTGTTCTTCGAGCATATCTTCTTCTAATAAATAGTGGTACAGTTTTTTTATGGTCTTTCCCTCTGTGCAAAGTGTAAAGTGAAGTGTAAAGAAATACCCTCAGAAGAACAAGTAAAACACAAAATTAATAGCTGTGTAGAGATGGACAGACGTACTTTAGAACTCAAAGACAAAAGTGAATCAACATACTATGAAGTCTGGAATAAATTTTATAATTGGTAAGATAAGAGGAAGAATGCCAAAAACAAGGGATAACGAAGGTCTGGAAATGTATATATCAATGTATATTAATATATCAATGTATATTGAACTTGTGAATGTAATATTGGTTTATTAAATACGTGCATAGTTGGTTAGGAAGTAAAATACTGTATACTTGATATATAATGAAGTAGGAAATATGTACATTTGTATATAGAGCAAGGAATAAATTACTTATTAACTTGATTTTGACGTAAATGTTAGAAACCAGAGATGTTGAGCAATGTCCATTGTTTTACTTTTAAAACTAATAAAATAATATTTTTAAAAAAGAGAGAAGGCTAAATTAGTTTCTTTATTGTTGATTGTCTATTTACAAGAATCTCACCAGACTACCTGCATTCTCTTGGGATCAGGAGAATTGTATCTATCAATTACTTTCCTGAATTAAAACTGTAAGGGTAGCACTAGTTCCTGACCTTGTTGCAAAAGCAGAATGGTGTTTGGCACTCAAAGTGACATATTTAATGCTGACGCTTCCTCTGAGTCAAGGACTGGAAGAATAGCAATAGCACTGAGACTTATATACTGCTTCACAGTGCTTTTACATCCCTCTCTAAGCAGTTTATAGAGTCAGCCTCTTGCCCTCCAACAATCTGGGTCCTCATTTTACCAACCTTAGAAGGATGGAAGGCTGAGTCAACCTTGAGCCTGGTGAGATTTCATCTGCCAAATTGCAGGCAGCCAACCGGCAGGCAGCAGAAGTAGCTTGCAGTACTGCATTCTAACCACTGTGCCATCGCGGCTCCTAAGAATGCGTATTAATACACCAACATCCTGGCTGAGCCCTTTGGCTCAACATGACATGTGAACCCAGCACATTGTTGTAGGTCTAAATTTCATAGTTGCCTTTGGGAAATCAGGAACTAAGCAAACCCAGATCTAGCCGATTAGTTAATATCTTCCTTCCTTCATTCACTTCCACATGATTATTTCCACCGATTTACCCTGGATTTACAGCCACACAAGCAGCAAGTTGAGCTCTCCATAAACCAGATGTTGCAACGATGTATGCCTTGCCTGCAAGCATTTGGACGCCAGTTGCCATGGCTTGTTTCTCATAACTTCACACTTGTGTTTTCATCTGGATTGCATAATTGTTGCTGATGATGGCTTTAATTGGACAGGCAACTGTAAGGACAGCTGGAGAGAGGAAGTTTTGGTCAGCACAAGCTGAGGCAGATTAGGAAGAGGGATTCAGAAAAGCCCCTGCAAATAACAGTAGCATGGGGGAAAAAAACTCAAGGGAAAACACTTCATTTGCAAGAAAAGTCAGATGTCTTGTAGAATTGACATGAAAATGCAGGATCACATTTTTTCAAGTCCTCCTGTTAATGTTCTCCAAGTGAAAACTCACTCTTTAGTATAGGAAGGATTGAGTGGTGGGTTTCAATTTTTTTTACTACCGGTTCTGTGGGTGTGGCTTGGTGGGCATGGCATGGCTTGGTGGGCGTGGCTTGGTAGGCATGGCAGGGGAAGGATACTGTAAAATCAGCATAGTCCAAACTAAATCAAAACAAACTCTTCATAACACAAATTCTTCAGTCTAATCACCAACCTTGGTATAATTAGGCAAACTGCCAAAGGCTTCTCTTGGCAAAAGTTTAGAAGCAGACCTTCCTGTCCTCTACCATCCCCCGGAGACCATTTAAGCTCACGCCTACTGCTTCAGTGACTCCATCCAGCCACCTCATTCTCTGTCATCCCCTTCTTCTTTTGCCCTCAATCGTTCCCAGCATTAGGCTCTTCTCCAGGGAGTCCTTCCTTCTCATTAGGTGGCCAAAGTATTTGAGTTTCGTCTTCAGGATCTGGCCTTCTAAAGAGCAGCCAGGGTTGATCTCCTCTAGGACTGACCGGTTTGATCACCTTGCAGTCCAAGGGACTCGCAGGAGTCTTCTCCAGCACCATAGTTCAAAGGCCTCAATTCTTTGGCGCTCAGCCTTCCTTGTGGTCCAACTTTCACAGCCATACATTGCAACTGGGAAAACCATGGCCTTGACTATAAGTACTTTTGTTGGCAGGGTGATGTCCCTGCTTTTTAGTATGCTGTCTAACTTCGCCATAGCTTTCCTCCCCAGAAGGAAGCGTCTTTTAATTTCTTGCTGCAGTCCCCATGTGTGGTGATCTTGGAGCCCAGGAAAATAAAATCTGTCACTACCTCCTTTTCTTCCCCATCTATTTGCCAGGAATTGAGAGGGGCAGATGCCATGGTCTTAGTTTTAAAGTTGAGTTTCAAGCCAACTTTTGCACTCTCCTCCTTCACCCGCATTCAGAGGCTCTTTAGTTCCTCTTCGCTTTCTGCCATCAGAGTGGAATATCTAGCTATAAAGGAGAAAATTTTTTTTGCAACATTTGCGGTTTAGCTTGTCACTCGTGTAAGATGTTTTCAGTATAACCGAATCTCCTCTTGGACAGACTCTACTTTATTCTCGGTAGCTTAAAATCTTGAAGATGTTGAGCTGAATTCTTGGTGACTTATAGACACATCCATTTAGTTTTCTCGGCAGGAGTGTGCAACCAGAGGCTAAAAAGTGTGTGCCACTGCTAAAACCCTTCCATCAAACCATCCCCAGCAAGTTAACACAGATCAATGCAATACTTTAACTACCATTCTTGTCCAAAAAAGTATTTCTGTTTTCCTGGGAATTTGGAGTTCCACATATATGTAGAACATATGTAGGATTTCCTACCTGGGCAGAGGGTTGGACTAGAAGACCTCCAAGGTCCCTTCCAACTCTGTTATTCTATTCTAATCTAAATATACAATGATTTTGGTTTGGGTTTGCATTTGGATTTCCTCTCCCTTTCCCCCCAAAAACGGGCAAAGACAGAACCCCAAATAAAAATGTAGAACTACCTTGTTTCCCCTGAAATAAGACATCCCCTGATCGGGCTTTTGAGCACATGTGCTAAAATGTGCGCTCCATGGCATCGGACCGGCGTATTTACGAGACCGCCTTCTGCTACCAATAACCTCTCACCGACCAGTACGCTCCCATAGAGAGGGACTTCTCAGGGTGCCGTCAGCCAAACAGTGTCGACTGGCGGCCCCCAGGGGGAGAGCCTTTTCTGTGGGGGCACCTGCCATCTGGAACGAGCTCTCCTCGGAGATACGGAGGATCCGGGATCTGCACACGTTTCGTCGTGCTCTCAAAACATTTTTATTTCAGCAGGCTGGCCTGGCCTAACTCTCCCTTTTAAATTTTTAAATTGTTTAATCTATTTTACAAATTGGGTGTTTTAAATTTGTTTTTGGCCAAAATATTTAATAATTTTAATGGACTTTTAATGTTTGTATTATCTGTATTTTATCTTGACAGTTCACCGCCCTGAGTCCCCCGGGAATAGGGCGGTATATAAATTTGATAAATAAAAATAAATAAATAATAATAATAAATAAGCCGCCCCCCCCCAAAAAAATAAGTCCTCCCAAAAAATATTTAAATGCATGCGCAGCTGATCTCCACCATTTCCTCTGGTTACGATTAGGGAGACAGATCTGGAAATCAGGTAAGACGGCAAGAGGAGCCCATCTTCCTCCATGCACCCCAAAGTAATAAGACATCCCCGAAAATAAGGCCAAGCACTTATTTCAGGGTTCAAAAAAATATAAGACAGGGTCTTATTTTGGGGAAAACATGGTATTACATACCAACTAAAACATTAATTTAGAGAGAGACAGAAATTCATACACTATACTATACGCCAGGGGTCAGCAACCTGCGGCTCTGGAGCCGCATGTGGCTCTTTCACACCTCTGCTGCAGCTCCCTGTCACTCAAAATATGTGTCACAACTGCCAATGTGCGACACCTGCTGGCACACGATTTATTGAGCTTTTCAACCCCCAGTAGGCCAACCATGGATAAATCCAAGAAAAGAAAAGTTTCAGAAGAAAACAGAACGTTTAATTCAACTACATATGCTAGTTGTGTGGCCACTCAAGAAATAGTCAGGCATGGGAAGGGTTTTGTGGCTCCCGGTATTTTCTTTTCTGGGGCTCTAAATGGCTCTTTGAGTGTTTAAGGTTGTAGACCCCTGCGATAGTCAATGGCTATATTAATATTAGGGACTTTTTTTAAAAAATGGACTCAATTCATTCACACTTTATAGCTTACAATGGTTAGGTTGGAAAAGCACCACCTCTGTTACAAGTAATCCTCAACTTATGACGGTAGTGGAGCCTGCCCGTTAGGGTCGCAATGATGGTAAAGCAGGTTACTTATGTGACTGACTCAATTTTATAGCCTTTTTTTGCAGTGGTTGTTAAGTGAATCCATGGTGGTTAAGCAAACCCATTGTTTGCTATGGGATGCATTTGCCAAAAACTAAAAGTAAATACCCGTTTTCAGCAAAATTGTGTAAATCACAGTCATAGGACCACAGGACCCAGGAGTGAAATGCTCCCGGTTCAGACCGAATCGGCTGATCTAGTAGCGATGGAGGCGGGTGGTTCGGAGAACCGGTAGCAAAAATCCCTGCCCCCCCCCATACCCAGCTGAGCGACATAATCATCAGAGGCTTTTTTTTTTTTACTTTTAAAAGCATTTTTTCTACAACCTCTTTGGCCGAAAAAATCCTTTTAAAAGTAAAAAAAAAAAGCCTCTGATGATCACGCGGCTCAACTGGGATCCTCAAAGGCTTTTAAAAGCATTTTTTCTACAACCTCTTCAGAGGTTGTAGGAAAAATGCTTTAAAAGCCTCTGAGGATCCCAGCTGAGTTGCCTAATTGGCAGAGTTTTTTTTTTCTTTTAAATGCCTGTGACGATCCAAGCTGAGTTGCCCGATCGGAAGAGGCTTTTTTTCTTTTAAAAGCCTCTGACGATCCAAGCTGAGTTGCCTGATCAGCAGAGGCATTTAAAAGAAAAAAAGCCTCTGCTGATCAGGCAACTCAGCTGGGATCGTCAGAGCCTTTTGAAAGCATTTTTTTACAACCTCTTCGCCGAAGAGGTTGTAGAAAAAATGGTTTTAAAAATAAAAATAAAAATTGGCCACGCCCACCCAGTCACATTACCCCACCACCACCAAGCCACGCCCACAGAACCGATAGTAACGAATTTTAGATTTCACCACTGACAGGACCCTACAAATACCTATAAAGATGGGCCATTTGCTAAGCACCTGAAATGGAGTCTATCTTCTATGTTCTAAAGCTGTGCCTATTTTAAAGGGGATCGTTGAGGTTCTTCCCTGATGGTAGCCTTCCATCAAAGGTCCCTTGGTAAATATTAAAAGTTCGGATTGCAATAGCAAGGCAATCCAAACGAAGCAAGCCACTGACACACTTTCTTTGGTTAGAGGGCTACTCTTTCCATCTTCATTTCCCAAAGATGCTGAGTCATTTCCTACAACCCAGAGTTGCTGTCTCATATTGTTTTGTTGCGGTGAATGCATTCACCTCGCTTTGATCTCTGAGTCATCCTTTCAACGCAGTGGTGTTGCCAGAGGAAAAGGGATTCTACGGAGGGAGAAATGCTTCTGCTTTAACCTCTCCGTCCTAGCTTCTTCTTCATTTTTGCATTTTTTTTCCCTATGCCCTTAAATGGCAGTGGCTTTTTCTCAGCGTGGGCTGGGCCATTCCTTCTCTTTCGACCACTCTTTCTCGGGATGGAGGAAGGAAACAAAGGAAAGGGATTCATATATATATATATATATATATATATATATTTTCCTAAAGAATTTCTTTATGGAAGTGTTTTTCAACCTTGGCAACTTTAAGTCATGTGGACTTCAATTCCCAGAATTCCCCAAAGCTGGCTAGGAAATTCTGGGAATTGAAGTCAGAGGTGGGTTTCAGCAGGTTCTGACCAGTTCTGGAGAACCGGTAGTGGAAATTTTGAATAGTTCTGGAGAACCGGTAGCAGAAATTTTGAGTAGTTCGGCAAACCAGTAAATACCACCTCTGACTGGCCCCGTCCCCATCTATTCTCTGCTTCCCGAGTCCCAGCTGATCGGGAAGAAATGGGGATTTTGCAGTAACCTTCCCCTGCCACGCCCACCATGCCACGCCCATCAAGTCACATCCACCAAGCCGTGCAACACCCACCAAGCCACACCCACAGAACCGGTAGTAAAAAAATTTGAAACCCACCACTGACTGAAGTCTACATGACTTAAAGTTGCTAAGGTTGAGAAACACTGCTTTATAGAATTGTCTCACAGGACACATGTAGACAAGGCAGAAAGATTGTGCCAAACTGGTCTCATAAAAAGTGCGTAGAAGAGCAACAAAGATGATAAAGAGGTTTGGAGGCTAAACCTTACGATGAATGGTTGTGAGAACTCAGTATGTCTAATCTAACGGAAAGAGAAGGATTAAGGGTGAGATGATAGCAATCTTCCAGTACTCGAGGGGCTGTCACAGAGAAGAAAGGGTTGATTTATTCTCCAAAGCACCTGAGAGTAGGACAAAAAGCAACAGGTGGAAGAACCCCTCTTTGAGGGAGATGGGTGAAGAAAGAAAGAAAGAAAGAAAGAAAGAAAGAAAGAAAGAAAGAAAGAAAGAAAGAAAGAGAGAGAGAGAGAGAGAGAGAGAAAGGGAGACGGAGAGGGAGAGGGAGAGGGAGAGGGAGAGAGAGAGAGAAGAAAGAAAGAAAGAAAGAAAGAAAGAAAGAAAGAAAGAAAGAAAGAAAGAAAGAAAGAAAGAAAGAAAGAAAGAAAGAAAGAGATCAGTCATGAGTCACATTTTTCAGGACTGTTGTAACTTCAAACAGTCGCTAAACGAACGGTTGTATGTTGAGGACTATCTGTATCGGAGCCCAGCAAAATCATGATAGTCCTTTGGTCATCTGTAAATCTCCTTATCCCTCTTCATAACAATAAATAATAAATCTTTCTTTCTTTTTTCTTTCTTTCGCTTTTTCTTCTTTCTTTCTTCCTCCCTCGCCCCTCCTTCCTTCCTTCCTTCCTTCCTTATTTTCTTCCTTTTCTTTCTCTTTTTCTTTCTTTCTCTTTTTCTTTCTTTCTTCCTCCCTCCCTACTTCCTTCCTTCCTTATTTTCTTTCTTTCTTCTTTCTTTCTCTTTTTCTTTCTTTTTCTTTGTTTCTCTTTTTCTTCTTTCTTTCTGTCTTCTCCTTCCTTCCTTCCTTCCTTATTTTCTTTCTTTCTTTCTTCTTTCTTTCTTCCTCCCTCCCTCCTTCCTTCCCTCCTTCCTTCCTTATTTTCTTTCTTTTTTCTTTCTTTCTCTTTTTCTTTCTTTTTCTTTGTTTCTTTTTCTTCTTTCTTTCTGTCTTCCCCCTTCCTTCCTTCCTTCCTTATTTTTTCTTTCTTTCTTCTTTCTTTCTTCCTCCCTCCCTCCTTCCTTCCCGCCTTCCTTCCTTATTTTCTTTCTTTTTTCTTTCTTTCTTTCTCTTTTTCTTTCTCTTTTACTTTCTCTTTTTCTTTGTTTCTCTTTTTCTTCTTTCTTTCTGTCTTCCCCCTTCCTTCCTTATTTTCTTTCTTTCTTTCTTCTTTCTTTCTTCCTCCCTCCCTCCCTGCTTCCTGCCTTCCTTATTTTCTTTTTTTTCTTTCTTTCTCTTTTTCTTTCTTTCTTTCTTCCTCCCTCCCTACTTCCTCCCTTCCTTATTTTTTTCTTTCTTTTCTTTCTCCCTCCCTCCTTCCTTCCTTATTTTCTTTCTTTCTTTCTTCTTTCTTCCTCCCTCCCTCCCTGCTTCCTGCCTTCCTTATTTTCTTTCTTTCTTTTTTCTTTCTTTCTCTTTTTCTTTCTTTCTTCCTCCCTCCCTACTTCCTTCCTTCCTTATTTTTTTTCTTTCTTCTTTCTTTCTCCCTCCCTCCCTCCTTCCTTCCTTATTTTCTTTCTTTCTTTCTTTTTTCTTTCTTTCTCTTTTTCTTTCTTTCTTTCTCTTTTTCTTCTTTCTTTCTCTCTCCTTCCTTCCTTCCTTCCTTATTTTCTTTCTTCCTCCCTCCTCCCTCCCTCCTTTCTTTCTTCCTTCCTTCCTTCCTTCCTTCCTTTTTTCTTTCTTTCCTTATCAGCTTTTAAAATGTCACAGAAAAGGAATTCTGTTTTGCTTGCCAGACGTTTCTGGGTTTTTCTTCCCCCCCCCCCTCGGTTTTCTTCAGCACAACAGATCCACCCTGTAAATCTTCCCAGTCTCTCCTGCTCAAGACTTGAGTTAAAAGAATTTGCTTTTAAAGAGATAAATGGAGAAACAAACCAAAGGAAGCCAGAAATTCGTGAAGCAAAAACAGATTCCGATTCTGGAATTGTTCCTGTCCCTTCTCCTCAGAGAATATTGCTGTTCCCTACCAAGCAAGCATCATCCATTCACCTCCTGTCGCAGCTCCCAAATTTAGTGTTATTTCTACCCATTGTTACGGCTGCTGTGGGCAGAGTGCTCAGGAAGAAACATTGCCAACAGCTGGTGCCTATAAAAGTCTCTTCCTCCTCCTATCTGGTTTAATGAATGAAGGTAGGCCTTATCCCCATTCTGGAATGATCTCCTTGGTGTTCTCCCGTGTCCATAAAAGGCTTTGAAATTAAAGAGGCTGACATCAACAGGAGTATATCTTCACCTGCTGTTCCATTAAGAAAGAGAGAGAGAGAGAGAGAGAGAGAGAGAGAGAGAGAGAGAGAGAGACTTACATTGAAAATTAAACAGAAAGAAGACACAGAATACTATCAAACTTGGAATTTATTTACTAATGGTTGGGGGGCGGGGAAGGAGGGAGAGTAAGAATGGCGTTTGTATTGTTAAGAAAATTAAAAACCCAGTCAACACAATGTTTATTAAACACTAAGTAATGTAACTAAAACAGGCAAATACCACCTCTGGCTGGCCCCAGAGTAGGGTGGGAATGGAGATTTTGCAATATCCTTTCCCCAGGAGTGGGGAAGGAATGGGGATTTTGCAGTAGCTTTTCCCTGGAGTGGGGAGGGAATGGAGATTTTGCAGTATCCTTCCCCTGCCATGCCCACCAAGTCACGCCACGCCCACCACGCCCACAGAACCGGTAGTAAAAAAAAGTTGTATTTCACCACTGGATTAACCCACCACCATTTAGCAAAAGACACAAGCCCATTCATTGCACAACCACCCCCCAAAAAACAGTCCAAACTTCAAAGTCACAGAAACCTATAAAGATCCATCCACTCATTTAACCATTTATTCAGCTGACCCAGAATTAAGGAGCCTTGTGTTCATCCACCCTGCCAGAAAGTTCCATGTAGGCAGAAACTACAATTGGAAATGAGTGGTCTTTCAGATATCTGGACAAGATAGTACTCAGATATTATTATTATTATTATTATTATTGGTTAATCTTGGGTGAGATTCACAGCCTTTGAGGCTGGTTAATAGCTCAGCAGCTCGAGTCCTAACCAAGGACTTAGGAACTGTTAAAGTATCATCAGAGGATGTAAGCTGTTCTGAGTAAGGTGGTTTTTTGTAGAGTCAAAATGTTCAAGTCCGGTAAATTTAGAATTTCTAAATAGTGGGGTAGCCCTTTGGGTATTGCTCCAAGGGCTCCAGTTACAATCGGGACAACACACGATTTCTTTTTTAAGTCGCTCAACTTCAATTTGCAAGTCCCGGTACTTTGTGATTTTTTTCTTGCTGCTTATCTTCAATCCGTGCATCACCAGGTATTGCAATGTCAATGAACCATACTTTTTTCTTTTCAACTATTGTTATGTCAGGTGTGTTCAGGTGAATCACTTGTCCATTAACTACGACAAATCAAAAGTCTTGGTGTTCTCTAGTGCCCGGAAGTTACACAACTGGGATATTAAGCGTAATGCTGTTAAGCAGGTTTCCCATTTTAAGTATTTAGGTATACATTTTCAGAACACTGGTGCTTGGACTAGACACCGAACCCAGGTGCTGAATTCAGCTTTTTGTAGCCATCAGCAGATTTTAAGATTTTTCTATACCCAAGGTGGCCAATTTATTCCTTCTGCTCTGCGTATTTACAAAGCCAAAACCTTGGCCCAAACTCTTTATGGAATTCCGATATGGATACAGGGCTTCAAGGAGTGTATTGAAAGAACCCAGGCTGCTTTTTTAAGGAAACTTTTGGGTCTCCCTCCCTGTGTTGGCTTTGCTCCGATGTATCTGGAACTGGGCATTCGATCAGTCGAATGCATGGCGTGGATCAACACCTTTAAATGGTGGTTTCGGGCACTCTTTTTGGCAGCCCCTGGCAGCTACCTCTCCCTGGTGTTAGCTGACCCCTATACATCTCGATGGGAGAGGGATCTGACGAAGAAACTCCACCTGTTAGGTTTTTCGGGGGATGCCATGGGAGACTATGGCCTTAAAGACGCCCAATGTAGGGTAGTCCAACGGCTTGTGGACATAGACTTACAATATCTGAGAGCTAGAGCCAATAAAACCTGCTCCCCTCTGGTCTTCAGCCAACTTAATAATTTTGGACTGAGGATGGCCTCATATTTCTATACTCTAACCATCCCTAAGTATAGAAGAGTCTTCTCCCTTGCTCGTTTTAACGTCTTGCCTTCAGCATTGCTGGACGGTCGATTCAAGAGGCTTCCGAGGGGCGAGCGGCTATGTCCCTGTGGTAGAGCGGAGGTTGAGACTGTGGAGCATGTCCTTTTACACTGCCCCATGTACAACGTAGCCAGGACTAATTTGATGTCTCTCTTAGAGACAGATTTCTGTGGGCCCAATGATAGTGATTTGGCCTTGTATTGTTTAGGGGATGGCTCCTCATACACTACCTCTCAGGTCTCAAAATTTTTTCTAAGAGCCGTAACCATTAGAGGAGAGCGCTGTGGTCCCTCTCAGCCGGGGCTTCCGGTGGCCGGCTGTTCGTGATGTTCTTTTCCCTATGTTTTTCTGTAGCTATGCTTGCATTTTGGTCTGTGACTGTAAATAAATTTATTATTATATGTCAGGTGTGTTGTGGACCAAGTGCCTGTCAGTCTGAATCCTGAAGTCCCACAAGATCTGGAGTTTCTCATTCTCTAAAACTTTCTCAACCTGATGTTTCCAGTGGTTTTTGCTGTACTCAAATCCAAACTTCTGGCACAATTTCCTATTATTATTATTATTATTATTATTATTATTATTATTATTATTATTATTATTATTATTAATTATTATTATTATTATTATTATTATTATTATCCTTTTCATCTTTTCTACTACCCTCTCTTATTGATATCATATTATGATTATTATTACATTGTTGCTTTGTATGTACACTGAGAGCTTCTGCAAATAAAGCCAGATAAAGCTCTTCCTTTCCCTTCCCTTCCCTTCCCTTCCCTTCCCTTCCCTTCCCTTCCCTTCCCTTCCCTTCCCTTCTCTTCTTGTTATTCTACTCTACTCCACTCCACTCCACTCCACTCCACTCCACTCTACTCCACTCATTCCTATGCCATGCAGGCAGGGATGGGATTCAAATAATTTAACAACTGGTTCTCTGTCCTAATGACCAGCTGGGTGGGCATGGTGGGCATAGCCAGGGGGTGTGACAGGGAGCACTCAGCCTCCTGCACCCCCCTGGGAGTGAAAATGGGCTGTAGGAGGGTGCCATGACCCATTTTGGGCTTAGAGGCCTCCCTGCACTTACCTGGGAGCCAAAATGGGGTGCGTGGGGACTTCTGGTAGGGGTGGGGTGGGAAGGGGTGGAGCCAGCCAGCAATTTAACTACCGGTTCACCCAAACTGGTCCGAACTGGTTGAATCCCACCACTGCATGCAGGACTTTGTAAGAAACAACTGGCATCTTGAATTGCCCTCAGAAACCAGCTAGCAACCAATGTAGCTTGCCTAACAGCAGTGACTCATGGGCACACCAAGAAGCACCCATTACTCTTTGCTCTACTCCAGTTTGTATGAGCTGTGGCTTCTAGCTGGTCTTCAGTTGATGCCCTTTTGGAAAAACAATACTTTAGAGCACTATTTCTCATCCTTATGTCAGGTTTCAGTGTCATCTCAAATAAATTGCACTTCCAAAAAAAATAGTCTTTGATGAAATCTTTCATTTATTAAGCACGACAATCTGTCCCCAATTATATCGTAGCCAACACTGACTTCCTGACCCCAAACCTTCCCTTTCCGTTCCCCAATTCGCTGTGTCTCATTGGCCATCTTCCAAATCACTCTCCCCATATCTACTACTTCAGCTCCCAGGAATGTCCCCCCTCCCACCCCATCTCCTAGGGGATATTATCTTCAGGGAAAATAAGTAGGTGAAAAGTCAACCGTCCTCTTGCCAGCTGCCCCCTCTTCTCCTCCTTATGTCAGCACTGGAACGAATGTAGTTTGGAGTGCTGACACCTTAGCAGCTTTAAGATGTCTGGATTTCACCTCCCAGAATTCCCCAGCTAGCGTGGCTGACCAGGGGATTCTGGGAGTTGACGTCCAGACATTTTAAAAATTGTTAAGGTTGAGAAACCATGTGGAAAACCTTATTCTGTAGATTTACAAAGACATGATTCTACCCTGCCAGGTTTTTTCCCTCCTCTTCTTTTAAAGCTTTTTATATCACTTTGAATGTGTCTGTCACATGTCATTTAACAGCAGTAGTAAGTGTCTCAAGATAAATGGTTCCTTCTTTCTCAGGGGCACATTACATTTTTCTGTACCACTGGCCAGCTTGAATCACTTTTATTCCTTGGGAAACATAAGCTCCCTGCTTCCTTAAGAGGGATCATAATTCTCTCCAGTAGAGACCTCTTAAAACGCTCGTGACTGGCGCTATCTTCATTAGAGAAAGGCAAATTAAAATCTCAGCAATTTTTTTTTCCCTCTTCTTTTTAATGATCTCGTAGGATTCTCTTCGATGCTGCCGGGGATGAAATGGCAATATATCATATTGTCATAATCCATGATGATAGATCAAGAGCCAATGGCCCAAAGTAAGACAGGTTCCCCCTCATCCCCCCCAAACAAGCCAAGAGTTACCTTTTTTTGGTAGAAATGAGATTTTATTTATCCTCGACTTTAGGGGGGGAAAAGTGAATGAGTAACAACACTCAGTTTGATTTTGTGAGTCATTGGTCTGACACCCAAAATAAAGTCTAGGCATCAAAACTGTGAGCCTTGACTCATTGCCAGAATCCTCAAGCATTTCAGGATCTTCTTCCAAAGTCTCCCTTGAACCCTTGAAATACATTTTTCTAATATTTTTGTCAGGAAGACAGAACTGTTTGGATCGAACCATCTAACAATAAATATTGTTGTCTAATGTGGATCAGAGGCACAAGGAGAAATGAAAATGACATTAGAATCATGTAGAATAGAATAGAATAGAATAGAATAGAATAGAATAGAATAGAATAGAATAGAATAGAGTAGAGTAGGGTAGGGTAGGGTAGGGTAGGGTAGGGTAGGGTAGGGTAGGGTAGGGTAGGGTAGGGTAGGGTAGAATAGAATAGGGTAGGGTAGGGTAGGGTAGAATAGAATAGAATAGAATAGAATAGAATAGAATAGAATAGAATAGAATAGAGTAGAGTAGGGTAGGGTAGGGTAGGGTAGGGTAGGGTAGGGTAGGGTAGGGTAGGGTAGGGTAGGGTAGGGTAGGGTAGGGTAGAATAGAATAGGGTAGGGTAGGGTAGTATAGAATAGAATAGAATAGAATAGAATAGAATAGAATAGAATAGAATAGAATAGAATAGAATAGAATAGAATAGAATAGAATAGAATAGAATAGAATAGAATAGAATAGAATAGAATAACAGAGTTGGAAGGGACTTTGTAGGTCAACTAGTCCAACGTCCTGCTCAAGCAGGAGACTCCATGCCATTTCTAACAGATGGCGGTCTCTGCTACTGTGTGAAGTAACCTTATATTGAAATCTATAATTTTGCAAATGTTTTTATTCCCCAGCTAAATAAGCTTTTCTACTTTATTTTCAAAATGCTTGGGAATTTCTTTTGAATTTCTTTCGGTATGTAATTACAAAAATATAAATAATTAAATAAAGGCAAGAATACATTGCTCTGTATAGGATAATTTTGCTGCAATTTTCTGGTCCTTTGGGGGAAAATGTTGAAATTCTCCCCATGATACAAGTTTAATGTGTCTTTTTTACCACCGATTAAAGAAAGGATCCACCACCAATTAAAGAAGGGATCCTGAACCGCCAATTAAAGAAGGGATCCAGAAGACATTTGTCAAAATCTCTCTTAATTCTGGATCAGATCAGCTTAAGGTTTGCTGTTGATTTATACATCATACACCAACAGAGAAATATGTTTCTGATGGCTCCTTGGTGCTCTCTGATCTTGGTTGTTTTCTGGAATATTTTCATTACCACAAATAAGTAAATTATCAGTGTACTGATGATGTTATCTAGTTTGGGTAATGAAACATCTGCAAGAAAACAACCAACTTCACAGAGCATCAAGGACCCCACTGAGCCGAGGTGGCGCAGTGGTTAGGGTGCAGTACTGTAGCTACTTCATCTGACTGCTAGTTCAGCAGATCAGCGGATCAAATCTCACCAGCTCAAGGTTGACTCAGCCTTCCATCCTTCCGAAGTGGGTAAAATGAGGACCCAGATTGTTGGGGGCAATATGCTATTTAGTATACTGTCTTTGTTCTAAGCCATCCAGAGCCCTCGGAGAGTGGGTGGCATAGAAATATGAATAATAAAATAAAAATTTGAACCCTAAGCTATAAATAATCTTTCTGCCATCCATTTGCTAACCATGATTTTAACCAACTTTTTCCAACTGTGCAGGAAAACAGAACTAACCAAGGTTGTAGGACAAGAAGGGGCTTAACCTATGTATTTTGAAATCATTTATTTTAACTCCAGTGAATGAGTAATTTTATAGTGTAGTGTAGTGTAGTGTAGTGTAGTCTAGTCTAGTCTAGTCTAGTCTAGTCTAGTCTATTGTCATTGTCATTGTTATTGTCATTGTCATTGTCATTGTCATTACAATGACATTATTGTCATTGTACATAATATACCATATTTTCGGAGAATAAAGCACACCGGAGTATAAGACACACCTTAGTTTTTGGGGAGGAAAATAAGAAAAAGCTGGTTGGCAGGTGGATCGGCCTTCCAGAATACCCCCAATCAGCTGTTCCCAGAGGTGAATTTTAGCAATAGGTTCCTTGGTTATGAGCTCTGTGCCTTGCTTTTATTTTTTTGCTTTTTTTTTCTGCCTCTGAAACTTCTGAAACAGAGCTTCAGAAAAAAAGCTTCCGAAGCTCTGTTTGGAGGCTTCTTTTCTGAAGCTCTGTTTGGGGGCTTTTTTTCTGAAGCTCTGTTTGGGGGCTTTTTTTCTGAAGCTCTGTTTGGGGGCTTCTTTTCTAAAACTTCGTTTCTGATGTTTTTTTCAGCCTCTGAAACCTCCGTTTGAGAAGCTGGACAGGCCTATATTCGGAGTATAAGATGCACCCAGATTTTCACCCTCTTTTTTCGGGGAAAAAGGTGCGTCTTATACTCTGAAAAATACGGTACCCAACGAAATTGGTTTAGCCTCCCTGGTGCAATCCATAACAGAAAATACAAAACAACATAAATAGTATAGAGAATAATCCCTATACAAGTAGAATAATCCCTATACAAGTAATTGGGGAAAAAAGACTATTCATACATTTCAGTATGTGCGTGGAGTGATTGTGATTGTGTTTAAGAGTCTGACAGCCCATGGGTAGAAGCTGTTTTTAAACCTGTTTTTTCTGGCTGGCTATGCTTCGATGTCTTCTGCCCAATGGTAGAAGCGAAAAGAGACACTGGCCAGGGTGTGAATCATTCCTAAGTATCTTCCTTACTCTGCTGAAACAGTGAGACCTGGCAATGTCATCTAGTGGTGTTAGAGGGCAATCAATGATTTCTTGTGCTGAGTTGATCACTCTCTGTAGTGCCTTCCTGTCCGCAGCTGTTAGACCAACACACCATCCTGTTATACAGTATGTGAGGACCAGTGGTGAAATCTAAAATTTGTTACTACTGGTTCTGTGGTCATGGCTTGGGGGGGGTGTAATATGACTGGGTGGGCATGGCCAGTTGTTTTTTTTTTTTTTGCTTTTAAAACCATTTTTTCTACAACCTCTTGGGCTGAAGAGGTTGTAAAAAAATGCTTTCAAAAGGGTCTGACGATCCCAGCTGATTTGCCTGATCATCAGAGGCTTTTTTTCTTTTAAATGCCTCTGACGATCCAAGCTGAGTTGCCTGATTGGCAGAGGCTTTTTTAAACAAAAAGGCTTTTTTAAAAAACCTCTGCCAATCAGGCAACTCAGCTTGGATCATCAGAGGCATTTAAAAGAAAAAAAGCCTCTGATGACCGCGCGGCTCAGCTGGGCATGGGGGGGGCAGGGATTTTTGCTACCAGTTCTCCGAACCACCCACCACCATCGTTACCGGATCGAGTGATCTGGTCCGAACCGGGAGCATTTCACCCCTGGTGAGGACACTTTCTATCTTAGACCAATAGAAGTTACTAGAGATATTACCATCTTGTCACCATGTCCCCCTCTGGTTCTGGGAAGCATGTTTTTATTTATTTACATTTATTTCCTTACTAGACAGACACTTATTAGGAACTGCCAGCCAGAAAAGGTGTCTGGCCATGATCTGGAAAATTAAAGCAAATAAAATAAAATAAAATAAAATAGATCTTTAGAATTCTTGAAAGCAGTTTGTACATTCCTCAAAAGATGTCTAGGGCATTTAGAATGATGGCGAGAAACAGCCATTCAATATGTGAAGCACTTTTCTATGAGGTCAGAGATATTGTATTTTTGTACACAAACCATGTCAAGAGGTCGCTGGTTTTACATTTGCTATCAATGGAAACAAATACAACAAATGTTTGCTCCATCTGTGGAAGTTTCTAACAATTTTTCGGTGACGTTACAATTTTCAAGATTTCTACCTGACCTCTGACAACCAGCATTCTCAGAGTGGAAAATAACTTCACTGAGCTGCACTTTTAGTGAAACTTGAATGAATAATCTAGCCAACAATCAGCTGTCTGCCTCAAAAGCAAAGATGTGGCATAATAGTTTTTAATAGATTTTAATGACCGGTTTTCCATATTTATTGGTTTTTAATTAACCGTGAAACATTACTTAAAAGTCCTGTTCTTGGGAGATGGGTAGCCATACAAATAAGATAAATAGGTAAAAATAATACTTTGTATCACCTTGGATGATGAAGATGAAGATGAAGATGACGACGACTTAAATTATGTGCCATCAAGTCATTGTCAACTCCCGGCTACCACATAAATAGATTTTCTTCATGATGATCTGTCCCTAACTTGGTTCTTCAGGTCTTTCAATGGTGCATTTGTCACCAGTATAACTGAATCCATCGACCTTGCTTCTCCTCATTCTCTTCTGTTCTAGACACAAGAAGAGTTTTCCCCCCATGCTATCACTCTGCTAAACACCTAATTCCCACAACACTTTCAAATTATCTACTAAGACTGTATTAATATTATTCTTCTCACCTTTCCTATTTCCTATCTCCTTTTCTACTTACGACTATAACTTTGTTATTTGTACATTTACAATTTCTATTGTTTTATTTAGTTTCCTAGTACAATTTATGTTGATTCCATCACTAAGTAATGTATCTTAAGTTTTATGATGAATGTATTTTTATGATGACTATGATCATGATTTATCACTTATAGCTTTTATGTACAATGAGAGCTTATGCACCAAAGACAAATACCTTGTGTGTCCAATCACATTTGGCCAATAAAGAATTCTGTTCTGTTCTGTTCTGTTCTGTTCTGTTCTGTTCTGTTCTGTTCTGTTCTACTCTACTCTACTCTACTCTACTCTACTCTACTCTACTCTACTCTACTCTACTCTACTCTACTCTACTCTACTCTATTATCTTTCCCACCACTGAAGCTTTCTCTTGAGAGCTGGGTCTTCACATAATGTGTCCAAATACCAATATGGTTCTAGGCTGCATTAATAAAGGGACAGAATCTAGATCATGTGAAAAGTTAGTACTGTTTAAATTGCCTTGGTAAAATCACACTTAGAATACTGTATCCAGTTTTGGTAAAAACATGCTTTTTAAAAACAATAATAGTAATTGTCACATTTTGGGCAAGAATTCTCCATAGTCAACACACAATTCATTTTCAGCGCACTTTGCAAATAGTAATAATTATGTAAATGTTTGTGTAACAAATAAGCCACTGTCATTGGCAATAATATTCCATCAAGTTATTAGCTTAGCAAATCTTATTCAGCACTTTTTAATTCAAAATGGGAACAGAGCAATTTAAATCACAGTCTATGTTTTTGCCTTTTTTATTAAGGGAAGTAAAAAAAAAAGCACCGGCAATTCACTTACTATAAGCTGTTAAATTGGTACATTTAGATAGGTTTTAATTTAGTATACAGTCTGAGCTTTAACAAGGTAAATATTCAGCCAGACTATTCAATTAAACAAACCAATTGAAATACCATTTCTAATACTTTATAGCAGGAGCCTCTGCAGAGGTGGTAAAAACAGCAAAATGACAGCCATAACTGGGCATTTAAAGCCTTGCCCCCTTTCTACACATGTTATGTGCAACACTCTTAAAAGGGGGGGCAAGGCTTTGATTGCACGCAAGGCCGCCATGTTGTCTATTTGAGCCTCTCTTGTGGATGCCCCTGCTTTACAAAAATATATAATTAAATGACTACAGAAACTCACCTTGAAATTTGCACGGAATTGGGAGCAGTGGTATTACCTATATCAGTTCTAGATAAATGGTTGCCATGTTTGTTATTTTCCATCTGTCTCTCTTCTTACATTAGACAGTGTCTCTGACACTGGAGGCTTTTAAGAAGAGACCGGACAATAGTATAAGGCAGGGGTGTCAAACTCACATCGTCATGGTGGCATCACATGACATAAGGCAGTGGTGGGATTCAGCCAGTTCGCACCACTTTGGGAGAACCGGTTGTTAACTTTCTGAGCAGTTTGGCAAAATGGTTGTTGGAAGAAATCATTACGGCAGAGAACCGATTGTTAAATTACTTGAATCCCACCACTGACGTAAGGGGACTTTTTCCCCCTTCGCTAAACTGGGAGTGGGTGTGGCCAGAGCGTGACGCATCCGGCCTGTGGGCTGGGAGTTTGACAGCCCTGGTATAGGGTTGAGCAAGGGATTGGATAGAAGACCTCCAAGGACCCTTCCAACTCTGTTATTCTGACCAAGGTATCAACTAAACAGCTGACCTAATTACATCCCTGGAACATTTTAAGATACTGTTAAAGGATCCATGATAGAGAGAGATTAGAGAGAAAGAGACAGAGAGAAATGATAGAGGTAGAAATAGAGATAGAGATAGATTAAGAGACAGACAGAGAGACAGATGACAGGGATAGAGATGACAAAGACAGGAGAGAGAGAGGGAGAGGGAGAGAGGGAGAGAGAGAGAGAAGGTGTAGAAAGAGACAGAGATAGAAAGACGAGAGACACCAAGACAGATGGAGACGAAGAAGCTATAGACAGATAGATAGAAAAGCTATAGAAAGCTATAAAGAGAGACAGACCAAGATTGATGGAGACAGAGACAAAGAAATTAGAGAGAGAGAGAAGCCGTAGAAACAAATGGAGATTGAAATAGAGACAGAGAAGCTGTAGAGAGAAACTATAGAAAGAGAGAGGAGAGGAGAGGAGAGGAGAGGAGAGGAGAGGAGAGGAGAGAGAGACTATAGAAAGATAGAAATGGAGGCAGAGAAGTTACAGAAATAGAGAAGCTATAGACAGAGAGACAGAGAGTGAGAAAAATTGTAAAAGGACATATATAGAGATAGAAGCTGGAGAAGATAGTCAGGGAAGCTATAGAAAGAGAAATAAATGGCTCCAAGAAATACCAAAAAGTAGTGAATGCTTCTCTAATCCTCAATTTTCCACTCGCCCTTTTGTCCCCTATTTGAAATGATATTTTCAGCAGTATTCCTATAAAGAATCAAACCTCCAGCAAGACAATTAGCAAAGTTGGGTTAACAAAGACATCATTGCTGTGTTGACATAGCAAGTTATTGCCCTAAAGCAGGAAGCGCCAACCTGGCAACTTTAAGACTTGTGGACTTCAATTCCCAGAATTCTCCTGCCAGCATGGGGAATGGCTGGCTGAGGAATTTTGGGAGTTGAATGTCAGGCCTGGAAGCCATCTTTTGCATTGGGCCTTCAGGCCTGCCACATTTATTACTGTGGGAAACTGGGAGGGGGGATTGTATGGAGGATGGGTGGTATATAGTCATAACAACATTCCTTTCTCAAAGAGTCAAGGACAGCTTGCCCTGCATCTGGAGGGCTGGAACTGGGAGGCATCTCCAGTTGGGACGGTGCTTGGATTGGACCATGCGATGGACATGTGGGTGCTGGGCAGGGACTTGGACTTTCCTTTGGGTGGGGAAAACCTGGAAGCTTTCAGATTCGGGTTTTCTCAGATGTGGGAAATATGACATCTCTAATAAAACATAACTTTGAGGAAACTCAAGCCTCGGAGTTTTCTTTTGTTGGGGGTGTCACTTGGAACCCTGACATTGAAATTTGCCAAGGTTGGAGTCCCCAGCTCTAAAGGATGAATCACAGGAAGATCTAAGGTTATGGAATGACCTAACAGCATGAGCCAATGGCAAGTTTCTGCAGCACCATGAACCACAGATTGTCCAACTTTAGTTTAATATTTTCTGTAATCCCGTCTTTTTAATGTGAAATAGTGCTGCAGAGGTCCAAGATAGTTGCATGAGTAGGGATTTGCTGGTTTGTTTAAATCCAATTTGGATATTCCTTTGTCCCAAAAAGTAGAGCCTTGGTAGTACAGTGGTCTAAGGCACCCTGTTATTAAGACCAGCTCCCTGCAATTACTGCAGGTTCGAATCTCGCCAAGGCTCAAGGTTGACTCAGCCTTCCATCCTTTCTAAGATAGGTAAATTGAGGACCCAATTGTGGGGGCAATTAGCTGACTTTGTATAAGTATATACAAAAGGATGAAGGCTATTGCTGAGCACATTGTAAGCCGCCCTGAGTCTCCAGAGAAGGGCGGCATATAAATCAAATTTAAAAAAAAAAAAAAAGTACACTTTTCCAGAAAATGGAGTGCGGCCCTTACTTTTTTCTTTTCTCAGCCACAAAATTAGTTTGGATAAAGCCACATGTGAGGAAACCTTCCAGTTACTGTTCTTCTCTCCCCCTCCTCATTTTAAATTTCTTTCCCACATTGGTTTGAACAAAAAGAAAAGAAAAGAAAAGAAAAAGAAAATTAGCCTGCAGGCAGAATAGACAGTTAGATTTAATGTGGCTCTTTTCTAAAAGGAGTTCAGTCCGTTTTAAAAAATAAGTTTTGGAAATGTTATATCAGCTGTCGCTGCCAATGGCAAAGCTTTTCCTGAGCCAAAATGTTTCTGAGAAAAATAAAATAAGATTTATATTTCATAGAAATGGGCTGTGTCTAAAAAGGAAAACTATTATGGCTCGTTCATGGCTAGATGCTCATCACTGATATCCAGTGATATAACTCAGTCACAGTCTCTTAATCTGAAATTTATTTCTTTTAATGAAACGGGGATATTCAGGTTTTTTTTAAAGGGAAATAAATTAACATTAATTACCTTCATGATTTGTCTATAAGATTCTCGCACCCGTAATAGCATTCTTTGCAAATGCTTTGCTCTCTAAACTAGTTATCCCAAAAATATTGGATGTAAAGTTCTGCCTTCAGAGAATATTTGTGTTTGTCGTAAATGTAGATGTGGAATTCTGGACAATATTTGATGAGATTTTTTTTTTTTAAAGCCGCCTAGAAAAAAGGCCCTATAAATTTTTCAGTGATCATGGAAAAACTGCTGTGGGGACCTAAGGAAATAAAGAAATAAGAAATGTAAAATATGAGGACCCAGGAAAGGAAGAGAGAGAAAAAAGCATAGGGCAAAGAGATGTTCTAGAATCAAAGGAGGCCTTTTCACTTTCCAGAGTGGGGTGGGAATGGAGATTTTGCAGTATCTTTCCCCTGCCTTCAACCTTCAAATCCCACACTAAAATAATGCCCACTGCGCCACGCCCACCAAACTACACCACGCCCACCAACAAAACCGGTAGTAAAAAAAAATTGGATTTCACCACTGATCTATATAGCCATTTGCCATCTAAGTAATATCTATAGAATGAATAGGAGCTTGGGTGGTGGAGATGTAGCAGAAGAAGCCCACAGCTGAGACAGCAATTTTCCTTCACTTCCTTGCAAACTGCATCACTCATCATGTACAAATGTATTTGTTATTGTCCTAACTGAATATACACCTTGTCTTTCTGTTTATGCCAAGTGGCTTGCAAAAGTAACCAGATGCAGAGTATTAAATGTAATAAATCGGATGCCATCAACATCAACCTTCCAATAAAGGAGAATATTTGCACCTCAGGATTGAAATCAGGGGTCCTTGGTGCTCTCGGAGCTTTGTTGCTTTCTTGCAGATGTTTCATTACCCAACTAGGTAACATCATCAGTGCTAGCCCCACAAATCAACCTTCAAATCCCACACTAAAATAAATAGCCATTAAAAGTTCGGTGAAAGAGATGGTGGTTTTGGTATTTTTATCATCCTCTTAATTTAAGAATTAAGAAATCTTAAATCTTAAATCTTAAGAAGCTGGTTTCATATCCTGGGAGTCACAAAGGAGAAGACTTAGCCCCATGTTCATGGATAAGCTTCTGGCAAGCAAAACACGGATGCCCTAATTAAATCATGAGCCTCGAGCCAAGCTTCAAAAGACATCCAGTTATTTATTAGAAGCTTCATGTTGACACATTCCAGGTGAAGCCAACTCTAACCCCACATAATTTATGCCCCACTCATGACCCTGTTTCCCCCCTCCCCCCAGGGTGTGTCATCAATCACATTCGCCAACGGAGCAATTTCGCGGGTTGTAGAGATCATTCCCCTCCAGCTGCTGTGGGTAACCCTGGGAGACAGCCTTGAGAGAGATATGTCTGGAATGTGCTCCTGTCTTTGGCTGCCATGCTGCTTCATCGGTTTCCCATCCCCCTTGCCTATGGCAACTCGAGAGCAGGAAAGGGATGCTTTGCGAGTTGACATCCAAAGGGCTACAATGATCCAAGTTATCAACCAGGTTCTAAGAAGAGAGAAGAAGGTCCTTTAGATAACACAGGTAGCCCTTGACTTATGCCTGGTCACTTACCCAGATTCCAAGTTCTGATGGTCACCACCCCCAACGATCACGTGATTACATTTTGGGTGCTTGGCAACCGGCCTGCATTGGCAGCCATTTGCAACATCCCCAAGATCACGTGACTGTGATTTCCAATGTGATTTTTTCTGGAAAATGGCATTTACTTGTGATTTCAGCAAGACATACCTACTGCGCCAATCGGTTGGCTTTACAACTACTGCATCTTTTTAGCCACTGCTACATAAAAAAAGGTCTAGGGCGCAATCACACCATGACCTAATTAACAACCCAAATGACTTATGACCTTAATTCCAGGCTCAATTACGGTCATAAATCAAGGACTAGTGTAAGGTCCTAAGACGTCAGCCCCATGAAGTGCACTCAATAATCAAATGATAGCCAAGATCGGAAGAAGAATCCGTGTGCCATGCATTAAGTAGCATCATCTTGAAAACCCTGTGTGTTTTTAGTACAAGTGTTTACTCTCTTTAGCTGTTTGCAGAAGAGGACAAAAGTGGTTTGTGGCTGTCTTATTTTAGATATACAGTATATATATTTAAAAAATCTTAACTGCCCTTTAGATTTTCCTCTCCTTTCCTCCTCACTCCGCTCTCTCTTGTAACTGCAGGGTGTTTTTTTTTTTTTTATTGGATTAATGATTTGTAATGCACAATAATATGCAGTCCTCTTTGCAGTATTATCTTGAGAGCAAGGCACGGCCTTAATTATGTTTACGCTTGTAAAATAAAGCATCATAAAATTGCTAGCAAATGCAATAGCACAGGGTGATATCTCCTTCCTTGCAAATCATTTCGCTATGAAAACCATTCCTTTCCTGGAGAGAATGGTAAGGAATCATTTTTTTAAAAAAAAACAAAAAAACAGCCCACCCAGAATAAAAAGCTGTTATGGAAGTTGTTGTCCCAAAGTGGGATTACAGACACTGTTTTAGATAGCTTCATAACATTATTAAGCCAAGTGAGACTCTAGAAAGAGTGCAGAGAAGAGCAACAAAGATGATTAGAGGACTGGAGGCTAAAACATATGAAGAACGGTTGCTGGAACTGGGTATGTCTAGTTCAGGGGTCAGCAATCTGCGGCTCTGGAGTCGCATGTGGCTCTTTCGCCCCTCTGCTGTGGCTCCCTGTCACTCAGAATATGTGTCACAACCGCCAATGTACGACACCCTCCAGCACACAATATATTGAGCTTTTCAATATATCAGAGGGTCATCAGAGAATTCCGGCTCAATCAGGTCTCCTTCAGCTGAGTAGGAAACCTCACTGGTAGCCTCTAAGGTAATCTGTACCACAGGAGCAGACATAGGAGGAGGGGGTGGAGGAGGCGGAGGGGGTGGAGGAGGTATGGAAGGAGGATGCAAATATGCTGGCACGGAAGGAGTTGGAAGGTGACACGAATGACACCCAAACTGGGGCTGTCTCCCTTGCTGAAGGCCAGATGAAATTGCCTTGGCCAGGGCATCTGTAAATAGTGTTTGAAAGTCCAATATTGGAGGCCAACCTAAGCCCTCCTGAGGCCTGAGGCCAGCAGCAGTAGGAGTAAAAGTCGCTGAGGGCCCCGGCCTATCAGGTAGTAAGGGTGCCTGAGGTAACGCAGAAGGCGCATCTTGTGATGGCAGATGGGTCACCTCTGAGCTCAATTGGTAGGCCAACCATGAATAAATCCAAGAAAAGAAAAGTTTCAGAAAAAAACAGAACGTTTAATTCGACTACATATGCTAGTTTTGTGGCCGTTCAAGAAATAGTCAGGCACAGGAAGGGTTTTGTGGCTCCCGGTGTTTTCTTTTCTGTGGAAAATGGGTCCAAATGGTTCTTTGAATGTTTAAGGTTGCAGACCCCTGGTCTAGTTTAATGAGAAGAAGGACTAGGGCAGTAGTGGGTTCCACTTACTTTCGTTATCAGTTCAGAACTGTGAGCGCGCACACGGGCTTGCTTTGCTTGCGTGCGGCACTTCTGTGCATGTGCAGAACCTTCTGCACATGCACAGATAGTCTGTGATGACATCCGGTTGGGTGGGCGGAGCCTCCTGCCGCCACCATTACCGGTTCGCCCGAACCAGGGTGAACAAGTAGAAACTCACCACTGGACTACGGATGACATGACAGCAGTCTTCCAATATCTAAAGGGCTGCCGCAAAGAAGAAGAAGTCAAGCTATTCTGCAAAGCAGCTGAAGGCAGAATAAGAAGCAATGGATGGAAACTAATTAAGGAGAGACGCAACCTAGAACTAAGGAGAAATTTCCTTAGTTAATCTGTGGAACAACTTGCCTCCAGAAGTTGTGGACACTCCAACACTGGAAATTTTTAAGAAGAGATTGGTCAGTAATTTGTCTGAAATGGTATAGGGTTTCTTGCCTGAGCAGTGGGTTGGACTAGAAGACCTCTAAGGTCCCTTCCAACTCTGTTTTTCTGTTAAGCACATAAAGGCTACTTGCGTGATGAAGTTCTGGTCTGCATCAACAGAGAGATAACATCAAGATCATTATAAGCACGGGTGAAATCCAGCAGGTTCTGACAGGTTCTGGAGAACCGGTAGCGGAAATTTTGAGTAGTTGGGAGAACCAGCGAATGCCACCTCTGGCTGGCCCCAGAGTGGGGTGGGAATGGAGATTTTGCAATATCCTTCCCCCAGAAGTGGGGAGGGAATGGAGATTTTGCAGTATCCTTCATCTGCCATGCCCACCAAGCTACACCACGCCCACCAAGCCACGCCCACAGAACCGGTAGTAAAAAAAAATTGGATTTCACCACTTATTATAAGTACAGTAATAGTACCGCTCTATACTTCACTAGTGAGGCCACATTTTGAATACAGGCAGTCCTCGACTTATGACCACAATGAAGCCCGTTCTATTGCTAAGTGAATTTTGCCCCATTTTATAACCTTTCTTGCCACAATTGCTAAGTGAATCACCGCAGTTGTTACGTTAGTAACACAGTTGCTCAGGGAATCTGGCTTCCTCTGTTGACTTTGCTTATCAGAAGGTCGCAAAAGGTGATCATGTGTCACCCCCACACACACACACCCCAGGACACTGCAGCCGTCATCAATATAAGTCAGTTGCCAAGCTTATGAATTCTGATCACATGACTTTGGGGATGCTGCCACAATCATGACTGTGAAAAATGGTCATAAGTCACTTTTTCCCAGTGCCGCTGTAAATTTGAATATGTCACTAAACAACTGTTGTAAATTGAGTACTGCATCCAGTTCTGGTCACCACTATACAACAGAGATACTGAGACTGTAAGAACAAGATCAAGACTGTAAACCTTGGTAGTACAGTGGTCTAAAGCACCCTGTTATTAAGACCAGCTGCCTGCAATTACTGCAGGTTCGAATCTCGCCAGGCTCAAGGTTGACTCAGCCTTCCATCCTTTCTAAGGTAGGTAAATTGAGGACCCAGTTTGTGGGGGCAATAAGCTGACTTTGTATAAATATACAAAAAGGATGAAGGCTATTGCTTAACGCATTGTAAGCCGCCCTGAGTCTCCGGAGAAGGGCGGCATATAAATCAAATTTAAAAAAAAACCACGGGTATCAAACTCAATTTCATTGAGGGTCACATGAGGGCTGTGTTTGACTTCAGGGGGCCGGGGTAGGCATAACCAGGATGGGCGTGGCCAGATCAATGTCACTTGTGTTGGGGACCCCTGTGGTGGCCTGAGTGCCCTGACAGCAAAAATGGGCTCCCAAACTCCAGTTTTCAGTTGCGACAGCCTCCTGCAACCCTCGGCCAATGAAAACGGAGCTTGCGGGGGCCGTACGCTGCTTCCCTTGCAAACTCTGTTTCTGCTAGCAGAAGCCCCATAGGCCAGTCCTTCGCTGTTTCCAGGGCGGCCCTGCGGACCAGATCTAAGTACCCTGTGGGCCAAATCCGGCCCACGGATCTTGAGTTTTGACACCCCTGCTCTAGAAAGTGCGCAGAGAAGAGCAACAAAAGAGTCTGGAGGCTAATTAAACCTCACACATCTTTTCCTTCATCCTTTGCCATTTACAGTAAATCTGGTACTTCTGTCCCTTTATCTCCCACAGACCGTAAGGATCAGTGCTGGGTTTCACATTTTTTTTACTACCGGTTCTGTGGGCGTGGCTTGATGGGTGTCGTGTGGTGTGCCTTGGTGGGCGTGGTGTGGCTTAGTGGGTGTGGCAAGGGAAGGATACTATAAAATCTCCATTCCAACCCCACTCCAAGGGAAGGATACTGTAACATATCTGGAGCCTGAGTGGCGTAGGAAGATAATGCCTCCTACTAAGGCAGCATTTAACATCCAGCTGCCTGCAATTACTGAGACTTCAATTCTCACCAGGCTCAAGGTCGACTCAGCCTTCCATCCTTTCTAAGATGGGTAAAATGAGGACCCGGTTTGTGGGGGCAATAAGCTGACTTTGTATAAAATATACCAAAGTATGAAGGCTATTGCTTAACGCATTGTAAGCCGCCCTGAGTCTCCGGAGAAGGGCGGCATATATAAATAAATAAATAAATAAATCTCCATTCCCTCCCCAATCCAGGGAAAGGTTACTGCAAAATCTCCATTTCCTCCGCTTGGGAGGCAGAGAATAGATGGGGGCAGGGCCAGTCAGAATTTTTACTACCAGTTCTCCAAACTACTCAAAATTTCCACTATCGGTTCTCCAGAACTGATCAGAACCTGCTGAAACCCACCTCTAGTAAGGATACCAAGAAGATCCTTTGGATTGGTGAACAAGGAAAAGCTAGTTAGGCACAATCTTGTCAAAAAACATAGTCACTTTCATATTTCGGAGGTCAATTTAGGAGAACCACTTACCAAAGCTTCAGATCCTTCAGTTATCTGGGGAGGAACCATCCAATCAGTTCATCCTCCCCATGGAGTTGTTGACACCAGATACTCCATGAACATCTGATGTTCGTGCCTCTCCCAACTCAGATCAGCGTTGCTCCTACTCCAAGACAAAAACCAGATCTACTATGCATCCTCCTACATGTCTTGGATAACCCACATGCTTGTCAGGATGCCATGAATTCTTGAACCATCTCTGACACTTCCCACAAGCAAAACAGTTTGAAATCCTCTAGCACCATATGCCTGCCATCAAGCTCTAGTGAAGTCGGGCTGAAAATTGAGCCTGTGTTTTCCTGCTGGTTTTTAGGTAATAGAACTCAATGCTAAAATTAACTTGAACAAAATCCATTCATTTCACAATTGGTCTCGGTATCATGTGAAACCAGTCTAAACAAAGAAGACCTTAAAGTCACACTCCTAAATTGGAAGTAGAAAAGATGCAGGGGAAAAAAAAAATGCTTAGTTGAATTTGTTATCCTACCAAGCAAAAAAAATGTAGCTACGTCTCCTTAATTTAGGAAGATTTCAGATATCGGAATTACGGGTTATAAAATCCTGTTTGTGTGGAGTAGAGATGGTGGAGGAATAAGTTTAATTTAAATGTGAATATATTAGATTTACATTTTTCAAACTAAGGCATATGTAAAACTTAACTGTCCTTTGAAATTCACATTTCTGCCAATCTTTTTTATTCATAAACATTTTGAATACAATGCCTTGTCAGGGTATTATACTATTTACAAAAGAAAAATAAAGAAAAGACAAAAAAAAATATTAACACATATACTGTTAACAATAGTAATAATGTAACAGAATAGTTTTGGCTAAATTTCTCTTTATATTGGCTTATTTATAATTCTGTTAATTATATTGGCATATTTATAATTATAAACCATCTTTATACTTAATTCATACATAGCCAGGGGTGAAATCCAACAGGTTCTGACAGGTACTGGAGAACCGTAGTGGAAATTTTGAGCAGTTCGGAGAACCGGCAAATACCACCTCTGGCTGCCCCCAGAGTGGGGTGGGAATGGAGATTTTGCAATATCCTTCCACTGGAGTGGGGTTGGAATGGAGATTTTGCAGGATCCTTCCCCTGCCACACCCACCAAGCCACGCCCACCACACCACACCATGCCACCACGCCACGCCCACAGAACTGGTCTGAACTGGCTGAATACCACCTCTGCCATGAAGCCTGAGAGAGGGAAGGGAGGCAGGGAAGTAGATAGTCCAGCTAACAGTCAAAACAAAATCTTTTTCTGTGGGAACCAAGGTCATTCTAATGGCTGGCTGGTGAAAGAAGGAGGAGCCTGCCAGCTATACTCATTGGACAATGTGACACCTGGGAGGGGGGATTTTTACTCTTTTAATTAGGTGAAAACTGTGGGAACTTTTAGAGTTGGTTTCCACCGGCTGTGAGAATATTGTGTATCCAAACATGTTCTTTGAGGAATCTACCTGCCTCGGAGTTCTGCTTTCAATGGGTGTGTTACTCAGAACGCTGACACTGAGCATGAATTCACTAATCAACGCAATAGTAACAGAGTTGGAAGGGACCTTGGAGGTAATCTAGTCCAACCCACTGCTCATGCAGGAGACCTTTACTAGGGATTTGAACCACCGAACTGCCGACCTTTCTAATCAACAAGCTCAGTGTCTTAGCCACTGAGCCACCTAATCAGGCTTGACTAGGTGCAAGTCCAAAACAGTTTTCAGCTCCTGTTTGTAGCCCTGCGATACTTTGATGCATTGAACCAACTGAAAAAAATAATAATAATAAAGATGCCTTCATGCGCTCTCCTTCCCTCTTTAGATTTATACCTTCAGCTATCTATTGTTGCACATTCTGAACTACTCGAAATTAACTGCGATAAGATCCTTTATTGGAACTTACTAACTATGGGGCATGAGAGATAAATCTAAGTGTCCTGCCCTGTTAATTAAACCAAGATTTATTAATTTATCAAGACTCTCGAAACAGACATGTTTAATTGCCCTCTTTATTAATGTGTCTAAGAAAGCTTTAGCATTTAACTGGCATTTAAATGAGAGTTCCAGCAAGATGTGGTATCAATTAATAGTCTTCTTAAAAGTCAGACGGTATTTTCACAATGCCAACCCAATTCCTCTTTTTCCCCCTCCCCACCTACACACCTCAAAGAATACTGGAAATGCATTTTGTGTACCAGGAAGGAACAAAAGGCTTCTATCTGGAAAATAAGTCTTGCCTGCGATATCTTGCCAACATTTTTGAGAACAAAATCCCTCCCCAAACCAAGAGGCATGCATGAAATTCAGGCAATTGGAATTTTCCTCTCCTGCAAAATGCAGTCTCAAGGGGCAAATAGAGGAAATCAAGAATGGGATACTATGGGGCTTAATGACGTGGGAATTGCTAGCCAGAAATGTTTGCGCTCCAGCAGTTCGAGCCCAGCTCCATCAGATGGAGTGAGTTCCCGCCGCTCGATCCTTAGCTCCGGCCCACCCAGCAGTTCAAAAGCGAGTAGGTCAATGAGTACCACTTTGGTGGGGAAAACTTAGCTCTGTTTGTGTGTGCAGGGAGCAGAAGCCGGCCAAGCCAAGGCATCATAACACAAGAGGAGGCGAGGTGAAGTGAGACTGATGGAGGCAGCCCAGAAAAGCCAACAACCCAAGTGCTGCTGGTTAATTAGTGTATTGCTACCATGGTTCCCCGAAAATAAGACCCTGTCTTATTTTATTTTATTTTTTGAACCCTGAAATAAGTGCTTGGCCTTATTTTGGGGGAGGTCTTATTATTTGGGGCATATGGAGCAAAATGGGGCTCGTCTTGCCATCTTACCTAATTTCCAGTTCTGTCTCCCTAACCCTAACCAGAGGAAATAGCGGGGACCAGCTGCGCATGTGGTTAAATATTTTTGGGGAGGGCTTATTTTCGGGGAAACACAGTAGTTCACACCCCAAGGTAGATCAAAGATAGACATGCAAGTGCTGAACAGAATGAACTAACAATCTAAGACACGGGTGTCAAACTCGCGACATCACGTTGCAATCATATGCTTCGCGACATTTTTTTCCCTTTGCAGAGCTGGGGTGGGCGTGGGCTACACGTGACACATCCAGCCCACGAGCCCCCAGTTTGAGACCCCTGGTCTAAGCTGTCAGGACTGCCTTTGTGTCTAGCATGTGTAGATTTCCCTGACACATGTCATACACTAAATACCATCTGTTTGTCTGTCTGTCTGTCTGTCTATGTATCATCCGTCCATCCGTCCATCCAGTTTCGGATGCTCCCGGTTCGAACCGGATCGCCTGATCCGGTAGTGATGGAGGTGGGTGGTTCGGAGAACCGGTAGCAAAAATCCCTGCCCCCCCTCCCATGCCCAGCTGAGCCGCGCGATCATCAGAAGCTTTTTTAATTTTAAATGCCTCTGACGATCCAAGCTGAGTTGCCTGATCGGCAGAGGCTTTTTTTCTTTTAAAAGCCTCTGACGATCCAAGCTGAGTTGCCTGATCGTCAGAGGCATTTAAAAGAAAAAAAAACCTCTGACGATCAGGCAAATCAGCTGGGATCGTCAGAGCCTTTTGAAAGCATTTTTTTACAACCTCTTCGTCGAAGAGGTTATAGAAGAAATGGTTTTAAAAGTAAAAAAAAAAAATTGGCCACGCCCACCCAGTCACATTACCCCTCCCACCAAGCCACGCCCACAGAACCAGTAGTAACAAATGTTAGATTTCACCACTGCATCCATCCCACTATACCTGTTGCTTTTCACCCCAATGGGTGGGTTAGTGTTACTCATATTTATTACTATTGCCTTGTTCTGGGGTCATGTGATCACCTTTTGCAAACTTCTGATAAGCAAAGTCAATCGGGACGCCCGATTCACTTAACAAACGCGTTGCTAACTTAACAACCGCAGTGGTTCATTTAACAACTGTGGCAAGAAAGATAGTAAAACAGGGCAAAATTCACTTAACAAATGTCTCATTTAGCAACAGAAATTAGGGGCTCCGTTGTAAGTCAAGGACGACCTGTATAACACCCAGGCGACCAATGTTGCTCAAACTATCAGAGAAAGAACATCTTCCTATTTTCCTGCCTCTTCAGCTTTTCCTTCCAGAGGAAGATTTTTTTTTCTTTCTCCTACTTTTATGGCTCCCCCTTCTAGCCCAACCCTTTTCTGAAGTCAGGCTGCCCTGACTTGAAGCTGAGAACTCAGACTTTCCCCAAACAACCTCTATTTCATGAGCCACCTGGTCAGCTTGATCTAGGCACACATCCTTCTCAGAGCCATTGTAGCAAATGAGGACCGGACGAGCAATGATTAGTTGCGTTCCCTAAGAAACCACCGTGTAGTTTAAAAAGAAGAGTGGAAAAGCTCAAGGTAGCACTTGTGGGTGTTTACCAGGGGAAACAAGGCAGAGGTGGGTTTCAGCAGGTTTTGACCAGTTCTGGAGAACCGGTGGCGGAAATTTTGAGTAGTTCGGAGAACCGGTAGTAAAAATTCTGACTGGCCCCGCCCCCATCTATTCTCTGCCTCCCAAGTCCCAGCTGATCGGGAGGAAATGGGGATTTTGCAGTAAACTTCCCTTGGATTGGGGAGGGAATGGAGATTTTACAGTATCCTTCCCCTGCCATGCTCACCAAGCCACACCCACCAAGCCATGCCACACCCACTAAGCCACACCCACAGAACTGGTAGTAAAAAAAATTGAAACCCACCACTGAAACAAGGGCTGAGGGGCACTCAGCCTGGAAATAAATGCACCCAGGACACGTAGGTCCTTTGCACCTAACGCCGGAAGTCTGTTTTCCTTCATCGTATTCATATTTTGGTCCAATTTCAAGGAGGCAATATCTCAAAGAATGCATTTTGGAAACACCCATTTCTTAAGGACAGATTTAAAGTGCAAAACATTCCTTGAGATGGGCTGAATTTCGATGGACATTGCATGCATGTTCTAGTGAGGTGGGCTGGTATAGGCATCTCCTCAGTTAGCCCAGTTCCATGCCCAGGGGTGGGATTCTACCAGTTACGACCGGTTTGGGAAAACCGGTAGCTCCAACAATCAGCTGTGAATGAACCAGTTCACCCCGACGATCAAATGGGCTAACCCTAACCCTCACCCGCCCACACTATTTTCCTACCTTTATCGTCTCAGCTGATTCACATGGCAGAGTGGATTGCTGCACGAATCAGCTGTGTTACTCCTCCAAAGAAACACAGAAGTGAAGATTTCTTTGAACTGCACACGCAAATCGCGCAATCACCGAACCAGTTGTTAAACCGGGAGGATCCCACCACTGTCCATGCCCTAAAGTGCTTTAAAGGTTAAAACTGGCATCTTGGACTAGACCTGGAAGTAAACTAGTAACCAATTCAGTTTGCAGAGCAGATGGATAACATGCCCTGTTCTAGAAACGCAGCTTTCTGTACCAGCTGAATCTTTTGGATAGTCTTCAAGGCCAGTCTCATGTACAGAACATTACAGTAGTCAAATCTGGAGGTGACTAGAACATGCGTACCTGCAAATAGGGCCTGCTGATAACAATAGCAACAGCACTTAGACTTATATACTGCTTCACAGTTCTTTACAGCCCTCTCTAAGCAGTTTACAGAGTTAGCATATTGACCCTAACAATCTGGGTCCTCATTTTACTGACCTTAGAAAGATAAAAGTCTGAGTCAACCTTGAGCCGGTCAGGATCAAACTGCTGGCAGTCAGCAGAATTGGCCTACGATACTGCATTGTAACCACTTGCACCATTACAGCTCTGATCCAGGAATTGTGCAACTGATATACTAGACAAACTTATGCAAAGGGCATGTCAGCATTCCAGAAAAAAACCGCAAATCCAAGTAAAAACTCTGAAGCAAGCATCTTTCAAAGTTCTATTTACTAGAATAGGTAAACTGGCACATTTGGGAAAAACCGAATCTGAAAGGTCTGGGTTCTCCCTCAGTAAATCAAAACCCCCAAAACTATCCCCTCACTCCTCAGTCGATCACATGCTCCAATCAACGTCCGTCCCATCTCGATTCAGCACTCCGACCACTCCTTCTCCAGATGCAGGATCAGCCTGACCTTGACCGACAGGAAGAATGTTATTATGTCTAAAGACAACCCCTCTACTACTTTCCCACACAGGAGAAGGTGGCAGCATGGAAGCTTCCAACCTAATATGGCTTCCAAAGTTGACAGGGCATCCTAGCCATGATTGCCACCCATTCATTGAAGGATCCCCAGATTGCATTTAGGATCTGTCTGGGGCAGTACTACCCAGTGGGATTCAAATAATTTAACAACCGGTTCTCTGCCCTAATGATTTCTTCCAACAGCCAGTTCACCAAACTGCTCAGAAAGTTAACAACCGGTTCTGCCGAAGTGGTGCGAACTGGCTGAATCCCACCACTGGTATTACCCCATCCAGCCCCCAAAATGGCATAATCCTAGGAACATAATCCTAGTAAATCCAAAGCCACGCAGTCTTGCCAGGATTCAGCTGGAGCCTACTGCTCCCCATTCAGATCTTCACAACCTCCAGGAACCAGAATAAACCATTCAGAGCATCATTTGATTTGTTGGGTGGAGATACATCATTGGGTACCACCCACATATTGATGATACCTCACCCCATGGTGATGGATGAGCTCATCAGCAGTGTCAAGCAGGTATTAAAAGGAAAACACTGAACCATGCAGCATCCAACATAGTAGGGACCAAGGACCTCTCCTCCCCAATCATCACTGATGGAATCAATCTTGAAGGATGCAGGCAGACGAGCATAACATCATGCCACCCATGACTGTCAATTCTCTGAGCCCATGGTTGATGGCATTGGAAGCCATTGAAAAGTATGGGTGCACCATCCCAGTTCTGTTCCTGTGAGAGGTCACCTAAAAGCATAACCAATACTCATTTCCATCCAGGTCTAGATGTGAAGTCCAGCTGAAAATGAAAAGAAGGACTTCAGGAAACAATATATGTAGCAGGGTTCCAATATTTGAGGGGCTCCTAGAAAGATGAGGAGGTGAAATTATTTTCCAAAGCACCTGAAGGCAAGACAAAAAGCAATGGATGGAAACTAATCAATACTTGGTTAGAATAGAATAACAGAATTGGAAGGGACCTTGGAGGTCTTCTAGTCCAACCCCCTGCTTAGGCAGGAAACCCTACACCACTTCAGGCAAATGGTTATCCAACATCTTCTTAAAAACTTCCAGTGTTGGAGCATTCACAACTTCTGGAGGCAAGTTGTTCCACTGATTAATTGTTCTGTCCAGTGGTGGGTTCCAACCGGCGTTACCACCAGTTCTCTTCATGCACACGCTTTGCGTGTGATTGCCGCTTGCATGCGAGCCGAACTTGCACTCTGCGCAAGCGTGTTAGGTTTCTGCCCAGCTGAGGTGTGGCAATCCACTCTGCCATGCCTATCAGCTGGGCTAGAAAAAGAAGAAATAAAGGTAGGAATAACGCGGGGGCGGGCGGGAAGGCCCAGCTCCCAAACAAAGAGAACCAGTTCAGTGACATCACATCGTCACTGCTACCGGCTCGGCCAAAATGGGCTGAAATGGGAGCAACCCACCACTGGTTCTGTCAGGAAATTTCTCCTTAATTCTAGGTTGCTTCTCTCCTTGATTAGTTTCCACCCATTGCTTCTTGTCCTGCCCTCAGGGGCTTTGGAGAATAGCCTGACTCCTTCTTCTTTGTGGCAACCCCTGAGATATTGGAAGACTGCTATCATGTCTCCCCTAGTCCTTCTCTTCATTAAACTAGACATACCCAGTTCCTGCAACCGTTCTTTATATGTTTTAGCCTCCAGTCCCCTAATCATCTTTGTTGCTCTTCTCTGCACTCTTTCCAGAGTCTCAGCATCTTTTTTACATCATGGTGACCAAAACTGGATTCAGTATTCCAAGTGTGGCCTTACCAAGGCATTATAAAGTGGCATTAACACTTCACGTGAACTTGATTCTATCCCTCTGTTTATGCAGCCCAGAACTGTGTTGGCTTTTTTGGCAGCTGCTGCAGACTGCTGGCTCATATTTAAGTGATTGTCCACTAGGACTCCAAGATCCCTCTCACAATTACTACTATTGAGCGAGGTACCAAGGAGTGAGGTATCAAGAAGAGAAGCAATCTACAACTAAAGCAAAATTTCCTAATGGTTAGAGCAGGGATGTCAAACTTGCAGCGTCACATTGTCGTCACTTGATGCAGCATTACTTTTTCCCCTTTGCTAAAATGGGGGTAGGCATGTCTAGCACATGATGCATCAGGCCCGCGGGCTGCGAGTTTGTCACCCCTGGATTAGAGCAATCAATCAATAGAGTAGCTTGCCTTCAGAAGATGTGGGTGCTCCATCATTGGAGGTTTCTAAGAAGAGATCGGATAATAATTTGTCTGAAATGGATAGAGTCTCCTCCTTGAGCACGGGTTTGGATCAAGGTCCCTTCCAACTCTGTTATTCTATGTTCTGTGAACCAGATAATCCTTTCATTGTGTCTGTGTCTGTGAGAGAGACAGAGACAGAGAGACAGAGAGAGACAGAGAGAGAGACAGAGAGACAGAGACAGAGAGTTGAGAGAGAGAGAGACAGACAGACAGAGACAGAGACAGAGACAAAGACAGAGAGAGAGAGAGAGAGAGAGAGAGAGAGAGAGAGAGAGAGAGAGAAAGACAGAGAGAGAGAGAGAGAGAGAGACAGAGACAGAGACAGAGACAGAGACAGAGACAGAGACAGAGAGACAGAGAGAGACAGAGGGAGAAAGCTATTCTTGTCGTTTCTGAGAATTTTTCTGTAGTTTTAGGAAGTAATTATCAGGAAGATAAGTAAAGGGGGATGAAAGATGGCCCTTCCTTCCTTCCTTCCTTCCTTCCTTCCTTCCTTCCTTCCTTCCTTCCTTCCTTCCTTCCTTCTTATTTCTATTTATTATTATTTTATTAAATTTATATGCTCATCTTGCAGTTTGAGACGACTGGACTGATTAAACCAGGATTTTTCAAATTTGACTAAGCCAGGATTTCTCAACTTGCCGTGTGTGTGTGAGATAGAGAAAGAAAGAAAGAGAGAGAGAAGAGAAAGAGAAAGAGAAAGAGAAAGAGAAAGAGAAAGAGAAAGAGAAAGAGAAAGAGAAAGAAAAGAGAGGAGAGAAAGAAAAGGAGAAGGAGAAAGAGAGAGAGAGAGAAGGAGAAAGAGAGAGAGAGAAAGAGAGAGAAGGAGAAGGAGAAGGAGGAGAGAAAGAGAAAGAGAAAGAAAGAGAAAGAGAAAGAGAAAGATCAGTAGGGCACAGAAATAGTCTGGGCAAGAAGGAACCCCCTTCCCTTAATTATGAGCAGTCATGGGGGTGGGGCTGAAGAGCCAAAATAAAGCTACATTTTGCACTAATTGACTTTCAGTATTTATTTATTTATTTATTTATTTATTGGTTCGATTTACTGTATATGCCGCCCTTTTCCGGAGACTCAGGGCGGCTTACAATGCGTTAAGCAATAGCCTTCATACTTTTGTATATACCTGCTGAGTAGGGCTTTCGGGGGGCCCCCTAAGCAGTGTTCTTTTTTATACAAAGTCAGCTTATTGCCCCCACAATCCGGGTCCTCATTTTACCTACCTCGAAAGGATGGAAGGCTGAGACAACCTTGAGCCTGGTGAGATTTGAACTCGCAGTAATTGCAGGCAGCTGGCAGCTAAGTGCTATTTAACAGCACTTTAGTCTGCTGCGCCACCAAGGCTCCTTATATTTGGATGCAGTTTGAAAAGGGTTGGGGAAAGACCGTTCCCATAGTGACAAAGACTATTCTGCCCAATTAGCCAATCACTCATTATTTGGCAATTACATCAACAGGAGGATTGCAATTTCAGATGTCCTTAAAACTTACCACAACCGATAAATGTTAACAAGATTGTGATTGTGTGTGTATGTGTGCGCATGTATGAAAACACGCCTTTGGGTTAATCTTGCCTCCTGACAATTGCCGGGAACACGTCCTCGCCGTTTTTTGGCAAAGTTTCAGAAGTGGTTTGCCATTTCCTCTTTCCTAGGGCAGAGAGAGAGGGGGGGAGACTGGCCCAAAGTCACCCACCTGGCTTTGAGACTGAGGCTGGAGTAGAACTCAGGCTCTTTCTCCAGCACAGCAGTGGGTAGCCACCTAGAGTAGCTCCAATGCGAGATAGGCAGCAAATAAATGCAACAAATAAATAAATAAGCCAAAGTTCCTTTTTTTTCTAAGCTAATTTCCTGGCCTATACAGGTAGTCCTTGATTTACGACTACAACTGAGGCCAAAATTTTCTTTGCTAAACGAGGCGGTTGTGAGTTTTGACCACTTTACAACTTTTTTTTTTTTTTGCGACAGTTGTTAAGTAAATCACTGCCGTTGTGGAATGATGAGGTCATTAAACAAATCTGGCTTCTCCCATTGGCTTTGCGTGTCGGACACTGGCTGGGAAGGTTAAAGGGCAACCGTCATAAATATATAAAAGGTAAAGGTTCCCCTCACACATATGTGCTAGTAGTTGTTCTCGACTCTAGGGGGCGGTGCTCATCTCCATTTCAAAGCCGAAGAGCCAGCGCTGTCCGAAGACGTCTCCGTGGTCATGTGGCTGGCATGACTAAACACCAAAGGCGCACGGAACGCTGTTACCTTCCCACCAAAGGTGGTCCCTATTTTTCTACTTGCATTTTTTTACGTGCTTTCGAACTGCTAGGTTGGCAGAAGCTGGGACGAGTAACGGGAGCTCACCCCGTTACATAGCTCTAGGGATTTGAACCACTGAACTGCCGACCTTTCGATCGACAAGCTCAATGTCAGCCACTGAGCCACCACGTCCCTCACATAAATACATACATAAATACAATAAATACAAAGAGCCCAAATTTTGATCACATGACCATGAGGATGCTGCAGCAGTCATAAGTGTGAAAGGTGGTCATAAGTCATCTTTTTCACTGCTGTTGTAACTTAGAACTGTCACGAAACAAACAGTTGTAAGTCAAGGACTACCTCCGGCGTTGTGCTTGGCAGAGGATATGCAAACCACCATTTTGTTCTTCACCGATTCATTCTAAAGGTATGAATGACAAAATGTGTGGTCAATGTGTTGGTAAACAGACAGTGTATGATACATTTAAATGATGGAATGTTTTACACACAATTAGTGTTGAAGGTTGGTTATCGAATTCAATAAGAGCCGTGTAGGGTCTCATAACGCTTGTGTTGGAAGCACAGAGGCACTTCCAGGTTTGAAAGGATTAGCCAGTGACAACACCATTGCCCAGGAGATGTCCATTTGGGGGCTTCTTTCACGTCTCTGGCAAGAGTGGAGCGAAAGACGGGAGCTCAACCTACCCTACGGCAGCACTCGGGGTTTCAAACGCGGGCTTGCTAACCTCCATCCCAGCATCCTAGCTGCTAACTGTAGCAGTGTAAGATGGACATATAATATCATCATCTTTTAATGACCCCATAATCCCTTGCTGGGTGGAGTCTGGGCAACTGAATGGAGTTAGTAGAGTGTTTAATGGCCGGATGCTCTTCCTGTCACCAATGCAGAGTTTTGGTCAGCAGATATATTCTCACTGTGCCCAGAGAGAGAGAAATATCTGCCTCTATCTAGGATCGAACTCACAGCCTCCTGATTGTAAGGCGAGAGCTCCACCTCTAGGCCACCGCACCACTCCAGGATGGACATGCATGAAAATAAAAGAGATACTTAGCCAATGGTTCAACAATCAACAATGAACAAGGATGTGTGAAATCCATCTGGCTGTTACACATGCTAAAGGAGAAACATCAGGAATCTCTATGGCGACATTAGACTTCCGCCGGTTGATGATGGGTTTATACTGGTATATTTGCATGCAGAGGATGGGGTCTTGATGGCTGAAGGCCTGAACGATTTCCAATAAAGGTTAGATTGTGTGATGCCGCCAGAAATATGGACTTGAACGTTAATGCAAAAGACCAAGAGACACGTTCCTGATTAGAAAATGGGTTGGAAACCGCAAGTTATAGAGAAGTGGTGAAAAATGGGACAAGGGGAAGAATTTGTGTGGCTCGGTTGAATGTTTACCAAGATGGGAAAATGTTAAGATCTGCAAAGGCTGGTTAAAAAAAAAACTGGTGGATGGTATGTGGTTCTGTTGAAAGGAATACATTTTCATTGAACGTAGTGAAAATAGCTGAATGCAAAAAAAGGATGCATTGTAATGAGAGCTGGCTACATCCAAAGATGTATTAAAAACGAACTGAATGTAATAGAAACAGGTTATTTAAGAAATGTATGTAGGAAAGCAAGAGGTGATAAAATCAGGGGTGGGCTGCTGGGGTTTTGCAGGGGTTTGGGAGAAGCTCTAGCTAAGATTCTGTGCAGTTTGGAGAACCCCCAAATCCCACTCCTGGCTGGCCCCACCCACTCTGCCCCTCCCCTCCCTGGAGTCCCCACACGGCCTGTTTTGGATTCAGCTAAGTGCAGGGCAGGGCTGAAATGCTCCCTGTTCGGACCGGATCACCTGATCCGATAGCAATGGCGGCAGGTGGTTCAGAGAATCGGTAGCAAAAATCCCTGTGCCCCCCCATCCCCAGCTGAGCCGTGCGATCATCAGAGGCTGTTTTTTTTTTTTTTCCTACAACCTCCTCGGCCGAAAAAATGCTTTTAAAAGTTTTTTTAAAAAGGCCTCTGATGATCACACAGCTCAGCTGGGATCGTCAGAGGCTTTTAAAAGCATCTTTTCTGTAACCTCTTCGGCCAAAGAGGTTGTAGAAAAAAATGCTTTTAAAAGCCTCTGAGGATCCCAGCTGAGTTGCCTGATCATCAGAGGCTTTTAAAGGCATTTTTTTTCTACAACCTGTTCGGCTGAAGAGGTTGTAGAAAAAATGCTTTTAAAAGTTTTTTTTAAAAAAGTTGGCCACACCCACCCAGTCACATTACCCCACCACCACCAAGCCACGCCCATAGAACCGGTAGTAACAAATTTTACATTTCACCACTGGTGCAGGGTGCTCATGGAGGCTCTGGGAGGGTGAAAAATGGGCCTACCGGAAGTTTGGGAAGGCCGGAAACGGGCCTGTTTCCTGCCTCCAGAGGACCTCCAGAAGCTTGGGAGGCCGTTTTTGCCCTCCCGGGGCTCGAGGAAAGCCTCTGAAGCCCGGGGAGGGCAAAAACGCCCACACACACACACACACACACCATGGTGCAGGAGGCCAAGTAGGCCATGCCCAATCTGAACACACCCACAAACCAGGCAGAGAACCCCTTGCTAAAATTTTTGAACCCCACCCCTGGATAAAATCAAGAATTAATGAGTGGTTATTATGGTTTGAGTACAACGGTGAGGGACCAGTATGAAAAAAAAATATATCAAGATGGTTTATTTCTTTAAAAAAAATGAATGAATTAGGATTGAACTGAATTATATGAAGGGAGAGCAAATGGATTGAGAGAAAAGAAAAGACTGAGAAAGATGTAATTGGATGACGTAGATGAGGTCCTTAAGGAGATGTCCATGGAGATGTTTGTTTTATGTTTGTTTTGTTTTATTTGATTTGTATACCGCCCTTCTCCCGAAGGACTCAGGGCGGTGAACAGCCACAAGATAAAAACACATTAGTACAAAAATTAAAACAGAATAAAACCGGATTAAATAATTTGGCTGAAGACCGATTTAAAACACCCCCAATAAATTAAAACCAATTTAAAATTTGTATTTTAAAAGGAAAAAAGGGAAAAATTAGGCCAGGCCAGCCTGATAGAATAAAAAGGGTTTAAGAGCGCGGCGGAAGGTGCATAGATCCGGGATCCTCCATATCTCCGGGGGGAGCTCATTCCAGATAGTAGGTGCCCCCACCGAGAAGGCTCAAAGGTGCTCAAAAGGTGCTTTTTAAAAAAGGAACTGAACTGTTTTTTCTCTTGAGAAAGAAGAAGACCTTTCGCTTCTCATCCAAGAAACTTCATCAGAACCGATGAAGCTTCTTGGATGAGAAGCGAAACCTCTTCTTCTTCCTCAAGACGAAAAACAGTCCAGGTGGCTTTTGAAAAAGCACCTTTGAAACAACTATGCCCTGGATGACGGAGAATCTCCATACATGTCTATGAAGATTCTCAATCATCCAGGTCATGGCTGTCCCAAAGGTGTTTTCTAAAAGGCAAGTGGACTTTCTTGGGGTTTTTTTCCTTGAAGAACTGAAGAAGCTTCTTGGATGAGAAGTGAAACGTTTTCAAGAAAAAAACCAAATGAAAATCCAGTTGCCTTTTGGAAAAGCACTTTTGGGTCCTTAAAAAGAGTTTAAAAGAATATAACAGAATGAATGGAACAGTGGTAGAGGTGGTGGAACCAAAGGATAGAAAAATATGACGAGATAATATGGTTTTTGTGGTAACTTAGACCAGGAGTCAGCAACCCAGGGCTCTGGAGCCGCATGTGGCTCTTTCATCCCTCTGCTGCGGCTCCCTGTCACCAGTCGGTGCCACATTTGGTAGGACGTTCAGTTAGGACAGGTAGAGGAAGAAGGATGCTGCGCTAGGAGGAGACACTATGATGGGGGAACTGGACTTCCAGTCGGCTCCAGAATTGAACGGGGGGCTTCCATTTAGGACCTTTGTGGCTCTTTGAGTGTTTAAGGTTGCCGACCCCTGACCTAGACTTATTCATGTTTCGTTCCCTTCTCTTTTATCTCATGTCTTTAAATTCTTGAGTTATTATTTCCTATTCCTTTTCCATAATTTGCATTGCATACTTATCCAGGCATGAAGGGCGTGTATGTTTTCTTCGAACCAAATAAATTATTAAAACATAATGTATAAGTTGTGGAAGAGATGGGAGAGGCAAGGAATAGAAAAATTGGATAAACGAACTAATTGAAGGCAAACCAAGCAAGAAGGAGATGAGGGTAATCAACTGAGAAATAAATCACTAGACTGCTCACACGCGAGAGTGCTATCTGCACAAAAGCACATCCACACACACAAACACAAAAAAATGGGTGGGATAGGATAATTTTCCACAGCCCACTCACAGTGACCAACTTGCCATGGCCAACTCGCTGTGGGACAACTCGCCACAGGACAATTTAACACTTCAGTTTAATTATACAAAATGAGTTAAAAATATTTTAATTTTTGTCATTCACATTTCATTCTGTTCCTCACTGTGCTTCCTTTCTTTAATGATACTATTCCACCATTTCTTCGATATTAGTGTCACTCTTGTCCCACAGCAAATTGTCCTGCAGTGAATTGACCATGAGGAGTTGGTTGTGGCGAGTTGGCCATGGTGAGCTGGCCATGGCAAGTTGGCTGTGGCGAGTTGGCCATGGCAAGTTGGCTGTGGTGAGTTGGCCATGGCAAGTTGGCTGTGGTGAGTTGGCCATGACAAGTTGGCTGTGGTGAGTTGGCCATGGTGAGCTGGCCATAGCGAGTTGGCTGTGGCAAGTTGACCATGGCAAATTGGCTATGGTGAGTTGGCTATGGTGAGCTGGCCATGGCGAGTTGGCTATGGCGAGTTGGTCATGACAAGTTGGCTTTAGTGAGTTGGCCATGGTGAGCTGGCCATAGCGAGTTGGCTGTGGCAAGTTGACCATGGCAAATTGGCTATGGTGAGTTGGCCATGGTGAGCTGGTCACGGCGAGTTGGCTATGGCGAGTTGGTCATGACAAGTTGGCTGTGGTGAGATGGCCATGGTGAGATGGCCATTGGTAAGTTGGCCGTGGCCAATTGTCATAGACCCAAAGTGGGGGACATTGAAGTTTCATTGTCCTGATGGAGGTACCTTTTCTCTACTATATCTAGAGCTAGTGAACTCATCAAGGAAGAAAACTAGGGATCATAACTCAGATGATAACCTGTGATGGAAGAATGTAAATGGAAAAGAAACTAATCTCAGGTTGCTCTCCAAATTCCATTTGAGATATGTCACAATTATTATCTATGGAGCTTCTCAGTCATCCAGGTCATGGTTGCCTCGAAGGTGCTTTTAATTCAAAAAATGTTCAGTTGCTGCACTGATTCAGCAGTCCAGCTGCATTTGAAAGACAAAGGTCACTCTTGAAGGCAGCAAAGTCCACTTTCTGGGCAGAGGGGACCACTGGCTTGAAAGAGGGGTCAAAGAGGCCATCTACATTAAGACTGAACAGCCCTCTCTCAACACAGAGGGAGGGATACGACATCACCTATCTCCTGTTTACAACACAGTCCTTTCAGCAGTTCCAAGAAGGGTCCACACCCATTTGTACTATTCAGTTGACCCTAAGGGCAGTGTTATGGCCCACCAGCAGCCAGCAGAGCTGACAGCAGATTCAGACAGTGAGGAAGTTGGGGAGGAACATGGGCCAGTCCTGGAGTCTGGGGAAGGCTCGGACAATGGCTCTGAGTCGGAGGCAAAGAGGGGGCCAAGGCCATCTGGTAGTTCTTTGCTGCCTCCAGAGTCTCCGGAGTCTGACATCAGTGAGACAGAAGAACAGCGTGAGCCCATTCCCAGTGTGTGCTCATGCACAGAGCTGCCAGGAGACAGGAACAATTAAGGAAACAGGGTTGGCTTGGGAGTAAGGCTTGGAGGTGATTGACCCCTCCCATAAGACATAAAAGAGAAGCGAACGGGACGTCAGCTTTTGCAGGAAGCAATTAGTTCATCTGGCCGATTCAAGATTTGAAAATTCCATTTGTGACTCTGTGCCAAGTTTGGCCTTGCCCTGCATCTAGAAATTAGCTCTTTGGCAGTGTTCCATGTGAGATAGGTGGGTGTTGATAACCTTCTTCTGAAAGACTGTTTATCAAGCCTTGCGGACTATAAATGAAAGTAATTTACAGCCGTATAAATTAAAGAAGTTTGCCAGGACTAAGTTTGTGCGGTTTACTTTCTAAGGAAGCCTACGTCAGAACAGGCACGGATGAACCTCCTAGTGGCCTCAATGACTCTCAGAAAGAGTGCTAATGACCAGATGACTATAAATCCTCCCGTTTTCCATCATCCAGTCAGAACAGAAGAAGTTTCTTGGATGAGAAGCGAAACGTCTCCAAGCAAAACAAAGAAAGGCCAGTTGCCTTTTGATAAAGCACTTTTGGGAATGTCACAATTAACTTTTCTACCAACCAATGTTCTATATTAGCAGCATCACAATAAGATGAATGTTCCTGCAAAGGAAAGAGTCTGGACTTTTCCTCCTCTAATGGATCATGTCATCAGCATTGATTTTTCTGCCTCAGTCACCTTTGGAAATTCTCCTACACCCTTTTCAAAGCTGCAGCCTGTTACAAATGAGTTGACAGCAACCACAGGGACACGGGAATCGGAGATAAGCAGGGGATCTTCTGCACCTTCATGGTTTATTCATCAGTTAAAATGGATGAAAACTGGTTAGATGAACTCGCATTTAAGGGTGGAAAAATCACATTTAAAAACAAATAAGTGGTTATCGTTGTTGTTGATTATGATGAACATCATCATCATCATCATCATTTATTTATTTATTTATTTATTTATTTATTTATTTATTTATTTATTTATTTATTTATTTATTCAATTTATATGCCGCCCCTCTCCGAAGACCCAGGGCGGCTCACAATACACTCAAAAAATCACTATAAAAACACTTAAAAATTAAAAACATTAAAGACATTAAAACCCATTCACACCATTCATGGCCGGATCTCATCAGATCGCAAAGTGAGATCAACGGCCCCAGGCCTGCCGGAAAAGCCAGGTCTTCACCACTTTTCGGAAGGCCAATAGGGTGGGGATGGTCCGGACCTCAGGAGGTAACTGGTTCCAGAGAGCTGGGGCAGCCACAGAGAAGGCCCTCTCCCACGGGCCCGCCAGCCGGTATTGTTTAGCTGACGGGACCCGGAGGAGACCAACTCTGTGGGATCTTACCAGTCGCTGGGAGCTATGCGGTCAAAGGCGGTCTCGAAGATATCATCATCCATTAACCTGTTTGGTGGGTTTACACACATTAGCCAGTCAGGCTAGGTTGGTATAAACCATAATATAAGGTTAAAACTAACCATTAGCCAGTAATTCTTTAATCAACCTGGTCAACTGTTACATATGAAACCCATCTATATATGAAAATTGTAATACATTTCCTGAAACTGACTTGACAGAAACCCTATTCAGGGTTTATCTTTATAAAGCATTCTCCATTGTGCATATTTTGAATAAAATTCATTTCCCTTTACCAGAATAACTCAAGTGTCATTGTTCCACTTGCACACTGAATAGTAGGAGACGTGTTTTCATGCTATCAAATTTCTCTCTTGTAGATAGTTGTACTTAATGAACAAATTCCTAAGGGGAACTCATATCAGCATGACATTGTTGTAATGTTTGAATAAGGTTACAGTTAACAAAACATGGGATTGGGGGGGGGTGTTGAGTGGAGTAAGGTAACCAGTGACTCAAGCCATGGAGGTTTTGAGACTCTACAAATCCTACAAATCCTTATAAAACTACTATCTTGATGCCCGTGCTTCACTACGAAACTATATGATCAGGCGTGATAAATTGACACTTACAGCCTGAAACTTAATGTAGAATGTGTAACTCCATAGCATCAGAGCGTGTTAATATAAGGCAACTGGCAGTTGGAACAGAGTTCATTTCAGGTGGGGAGGGGGAATAGAACATCTAGCTCCTTACCCTCAGAACATGTGACTATATATGAAATACTAATGATCTGATGGTCATTTCAAAAAATCCTTTCTTAGTGAGCATCTTAGAGGACTTAGTGAGTCCAACCTCCTGCTTGGGCCGGAAACCCTATACCATTTCAGACACAGGTGGGTTTCACATAATTTTGCCACTGGTTCGCAGCACACTGAAAATGTTTTGCTCGCATGCATGGCTTGCATGCATGCGCAGGGCTTAGAAAAGGTGCCTAATTAGGATGGTATAGTGCCGGGGCAGGTGGGTCGCCACTACCAGTTTGCATGAACCAGTCCGAACTGACTGAATATCACCACTGATTTCAGACAAATGGTTATCCAACGTCTTCTTAAAAACTTCCAGTGTTGGAGCATTCACAACTTCTGGAGGCAAGTTTTTCCACTAATTAATTGTTCTTACTGTCAGGAAATTTCTCCTTAGTTCTAAGTTGCTTCTCTCCTTGATTAGTTTCCACCCATTGCTTCTTGTCCTGCCCTCAGGTGCTTTGGAGAATAGCTTGACTCCCTCTTCTTTGTGGCAGCCCCTGAGATATTGGAACACTGCTATCATGTCTCCCCTAGTCCTTCTTCTCATTAAACTAGACATACCCATTTCCTGCAACCGTTCTTCATATGTTTTATCCCCCAGTCCCCTAATCATCTTTGTTGCTCTTCTCTGCGCTCTTTCTAGAGTCTCAACATCTTTTTTACATCGCGGCGACCAAAACTGGATGTAGTATTCCAAGTGTGGCCTTACCAAGGCCTTATAAAGTGGTATTAACACTTCACGTGATCTTGATTCTATCCCTCTGTTTATGCAGCTTAGAACTGTGTTGGCTTTTTTGGCAGCTGCTGATCACAGCTGGCTCATATTTAAGTGATTGTCCACTAGGACTCCAAGATCCCTCTCACAGTTACTACTATTGAGGAAGGTCCCACATATACTGTACCTGTGCATTTTGGTTTTCTTGCCTAAATGAGTTGACATCCAAGGTCTCTTCCAGCCCTATGATTCTATTATTCTAAGGCTGGCCCAAATCACCCTCTCGAGTAGCAAGTATGGTCAGAAGTCTGATTTCTGGAGGAACCTAACGCCAGTAAGAGTGCCCATTTTAACTTTACTTCTCACAGCTTCCTTTCTTCTCTCTCTCTCTCTTTTTTTTTTTTTTCCTTTAAACACATTTTACTATCTGGGGAAGTAGGAAAGCAGTCAACTATATGCATGGTTAGGGTAATCATTTCTGAATATTTTAGCTTTGCTTTAAAGTTATATTATCCTTTTTTACACGAACGGTGCTTATTCTCATGGAAATACATTTATCACTAGGGCGGTAAAACTAAGGTCTTCGTTCCAATGACTAAATTGGCATCCTAATGTAGAACAGTTCAAAATATGAAATATAATAATGCCAATCATTTTGGATCTTGCCCCTTGGGGGGGGGGAAAAGTTAATTTCTCCACCAAAGTTCCAAATGTTTCTTAATAAGAGTTAATAATAAGAGAACTCCCAGGAGACCATTATGATCAGGGTTTGCAATGATATAACTGAGCAAGTCCTCAGCATCAGAAAAGCCATGGCGGCGCAGTGGTTAGAATGCGGTATTGCAGGCTAACTCTGCCCACAGCCTGGAGTTCGATCCTGACTGGCTCAAGGTCGATGCAGCCTTCCATCCTTCTGAGGTTGGTAAAATGAGGAGCCAGATTGTTGGGGGCAATAGGCTGACATTGTAAACTCCTTAGAGAACGCTATAAAGGAGGCGTGTCAAACTCAAGGGCTGGATCCGGCCTATGGGATGCTTAGATCTGGCCATGGGGCCACCCTGAAAACAACAAAGGACCGGCCCGCGGTGCCTCCACCAGCAAAACCGAAGCCTGGGAGAGCCACACGTGGCCTCCTCACGCTCCATTTTTGCTGGCAGAGGGCTGCAGGAGGCCGTCGCAGCCAAAAACGGAGCCTCAACGAGTGACGTCGAGGTGGCCATGCCCACCCCAGCCATGTCCACTCCAGCCATTCCCACCCCACTCCGGCCATGCTCACCCCCCCCACCCACCCACCCCAGAGATGAAATACAACCCTGCTGTAGCCCTCAATGAAATCAAGTTTGACACCCCCTCTATAAAGTACTGTGAACCAGTATTTTAGTCTAAGTGCTGTTGCTATTGCTATCACAGTGAAGTGGGACTATGAACTAGGTCTCCCTGATCTGATCCATTGCTGGCAAATGACCTTCCGTCACCCAATTTTCATTCTTCTAGAACCTTTAGACTAAGTGAGGCTGGTTTTTCATAAATACAGACAGGTAGTCCTTGACTTGTGACCAAAACTGTTTTCATTGCTAAGTGAAAGAGTTGTTCAGTGAGTTTGGGGACCATTTTACCACCTTTCTTGCCACAGTTGTTAAACTGGGTAAATCACTGCACTTATTAAGTTAGTAACAAGGTTGTTAAGTGAATCTGGCTTCCCCATGATTAGGGGAATGGAGGCTAAAACATATAAAGAATGGTTGCTGGAACTGGATATGTCTAGTCTTATGAAAAGATGGACTAGGGGAGACATGATAGCAGTCTTCCAATATCTCAGGGGCTGCCACAAAGAAGAGGGAGTCAAGCTATTCTCCAAAGCACCTGAGGGCAGGACAAAAAGCAATGGGTGGAAACTAATCAAGGAGAGAAGCAACCTAGAACTAAGGAGAAATTTCCTGACAGTGAGAACAATTAATCAGTGGAACAACATGCCTCCAGAAGTTGTGGATGCTTCAACACTGGAAGTTTTTAAGAAGGTGTTGAATAATCATTTGTCTGAAGTGGTGTAGGCAGTGGTGGAATTCAAGTTTTTTTTACTACCGGTTCTGTGGCTGTGGCTTGGTGAGCGTGGCAGAGGAACGATACTGCAAAATCCCCATTCCTCCCCACTCCTAGGGGAAGGTTATTGCAAAATCTCCATTCCCACCCCACTCTGGGGCCAGCCAGAGGTGGTATTTGCCGGTTCTCCAAACTACTCAAAATTTCCACTACTGGTTCTCCAGAACCTGTCAGAACCTGCTGAATAACACCTACAGGTGTAAGGTTTCCTGTCTAAGCAGGGGGTTGGACTAGAAAACCTCCAAGGTCCCTTCCAACTCTGTTATTCTATTTCTATTTCTAATGTAGTGAAAAAAAGGATTAGACATGATAGCAATATTTGAGGAGCTGCCACAAAGACAAGGCGCTCAACTCAAGGCAAGACAAGAAGCAATGGATGGAAACTAATCAAAGAGAGAAGCAATCTGGAACAAAGGAGAAATTTTCTGACAGTGAGAACAATCAACCAGTGGAATAGCTTGCCTTCAAAAGTTGTGGGTGCTCCATTATCTGAACTGATATAGGATCTCCTGCTAGAGTAGGGGGTTGAACTCGAAGACCTCCAAGGTTCTATGTTTTACATTCTATAGTTATGGATTTGTGATCAGAGCCCCACCAGAACTCAATCTGGATTTTATTTGGATTGGATGGAAGGCAGTGGGTGGGTTGCCCCCTGTTCGGACCGGTTCACAAGAACCGGTAGTAAAACTGGTGGGAGGCTCCGCCCACTGACCCGGATGTCATCAGAAGTGATCTGCGCATGAGCAGAAGAGCACACGTGTGAGCAAACAAGCATGCGCATGGGGGCACTTTGCGAACCGGTAGTAAACACATGAATGAACAAGGATTCCAAGCCAACATTTTCTAGGACTAAAAACAAATTAGCCAGTCCAACAGACATGAATCCAAAGAGGGTCCCTAAAGTATTTTTCTAATGTCATTTGTTCAGTAGCAGCATTTTTTTTAACCTAATCATAACCTTTGACACGCTTTTGCAATTCCAAATGAGTTTTACTGGAGTTGCTCCTGCAAACAGCACACTCTTTGAAAGTTATTTATTTCCTACAAATATTTCTATCCTGCCACAATTCAAAAAAAGACATGTGACAGCTTATACATAAAATAAATAACACACTTAAACCATCCAGTGGTACAATCTAAAAACCCGACAGTTGTAAGTATAAACTGTACAGTGCACAACACAAGCCAAAACCACAATAATACCACATAAGTTTAAAAAAAAATAGCAAAACATCAGCCCAGCAAATTCCCCAGAAATGAGAAATTGGTAGTAATTTCTCTGTAATAAATCTAACTGATTGGGCTGATACTTCTAGGGTAGACTTTAAGCATTGAGACTCACCTATGAGACTTTATCATACCCACATTAGGTGAAGGACTAGATAAAACTAAAAGCAGAGTCGTTCCCAAGGAATGGGGCTTTATCTGGGCAGACCCAGATGAAAAATATGTTGCCTTGACACTAAAAAAAAAAGCAAGACACATTTAAACTGATTCTGGTTACCTTGTGCCACTGAGTACCTGATAAGCTAAAGGTAAAAGTTCCCCTTGCACATATGTGCTAGTCATTCCCGACTCTAGGGGGCAGTGCTCAACTCCGTTTCAAAGCTGAAGAGCCAGCGCTGTCCAAAGACGTCTCCGTGGTCAGGTGGCCGGCATGACTAAACACCAAAGGCGCATGGAACACTGTTACCTTCCCACCAAAGGTGGTCCCTATTTTTCTACCTGCATTTTTTACATGTTTTCGAACTGCTAGTTTGGCAGAAGCAGGGACAAATAATGGGAGCTCACCCCGTTACGCAGCACTAGGGATTCAAACTGCTGATCTTTCAATCAACAAGCTTAGCATCTTAGCCACTGAGCCACCCCCACCCCCAATAAGCTAGTACCTGATAAGCTAGTGGTAAATCAACACTCCTATTGACTGACTAGGAACCCATTTCCCAGGCTTCAATCATTTCTCTGACTATTTTTGTCCCTGCTCGGCCAACAATTGTAGTAGCTGTGGAATTGAACACCTCTTGTCCATTGCAGTGTCAGAGTAGCAATGAGTTTGGATATCTCCTTATCTAATTGCTCACTTGTGTTCTTGCAATCTGGTGGTTAGCTTCCTCCCCATCTGAGCTACATAGTCACAGAGGCAATCCAAGTAGGGAATCCGATGAATTACATTAGAAGTTTCTCCCACCTCTAAATGATCTTTGTAGTGCATAATTTGTCCCCCTTGTATGATAGCCTCTGGGTGGTATTTAAACTGGGCTCAAATCTTCTGCACCAGGGGTTTCAAAACTTGCATTGTCATGGCGGCATCATGTGACGTATCCCCCCCCCTTTGTTAAATGTGGCATGGGCATGGCCATCACGTGATGGATCTGAGCCACGGGCTGTGAGTGTTCTGTCCCACTTCCTCACACAGGCAAACATAATACCAAGCACGCCTGCCAATATTTTATTAGGTAAACAGATTAGAATTCTTGGCAGACCAAGGTTTTGGCAGCAAACTGCCGAATGCCTGCCAAGACCGTTTTCACTCCCATAAAGCAGAAGAGGACTTCTCTTCAGTCCGTTCCAGGAGCAACAAATTACCTACAAGACAAGAGTTTAGTCAATGTTCAGTCCAAAATATATCCAAGCCGAATTTCAGAGATCACGATGTGACTTTCAGGGTTTAACTTTGTCCGTCACAAAGCCTGAAGAGCAATCCCACCCACTTTTATTCCTGGTGGGGCATGGCTCCGTGACTCAGCTCAATCTCTGGCCCTCTCACGCCTCTTCCGTTGCTGTGCACGCTTCTCCCTCTGACACTGCCTGGGATCAAGCCAGGATTCATCATCCTCGCTCCCTATCAATTGGTGCTCCGATATGCCTTCCTCCTGGCACATCCCAAGCTGTTCCTCCTGGCCTTCAGATGGAACCTGAGGCATTGCCAGAAAGGAGGTCCTGGAGAGGGAGGCCTTGTCAGTTCCTTCACCTTCTGAATCCTCTTCCTCTGTTAGGACAGGCTCGGGAGTCGGGGTCACAACAGTGAGTTTGACAGCCCTGTTCTGCACTTATGCCACCAGGATCTGGGATGAATGCCTTGGGGAGGAGAAATACTCTAACTTGACCCATAGGCTTGATAGCTTGGTGGACCATGGAAGTGAAGCAACCCAGGGAGCACTGGAGGGCATCTGCTAAGTCCATAGCCTCATCCCCATGCATACACAAACTTAGATTGGATGTGTACATATCTAGTTGATACATCCAATCAAAGCTTTAAAAGGTAAAGGTTCCCCTTGCACATATGTGCTAGTTGTTCCTGACTCTAGGAGGCGGTGCGCATCTCAGTTTCAAAGCCAAAGAGCCAACGCTGTCCGAAGATATCTCTGTGGTCATGTGACCAGAGTGACTAAATGCCAAAGGCGCACAGAATGCTCTTACCTTCCCACCAAAGGTGGTCCCTATTTTTCTACTTGCATTTTTTACGTGCTTTCGAACTGCTAAGTTGACAGAAGCTGGGACAAGTAACAGGAGCTCACCCCGTTATGCAGCACTAGGGATTCGAACCGCTGAACTGCCGACCTTTCGATCGACAAGCTCAGCATCTTAGCCACTGAGCCACTGCATCCCTTATATAATCAAAGCTTAGCCAACTGTAAAATCTTTTTTCCAAAGACCTTCCCAACTTTCCCACTCAAAGTTTGAGGTTACATCCCCAAATGGTGTTGAGGAGAAACCCAGCACAGGATTCTCACAGGATACATTTTGAGCCTTATGAGATTCCCATTCAATTTCTGCTGGGCACTATTGCGGAGGGCACTATTGTGATTATACAAGCACCGAATTGATTTCAAAGCCATTCATAACTCTAATGAGGAATGAAGACATCCTATCTTCTCATTCCATAACAGCCCACAAGTGATCAACCATCGGAAAAATGCAGTGGAGAGATTTTCCACCCATCAAATCCCGTATAAAGGTGGAAAAAAGTTTAGGAAGACCATCTTTAGCTTTCAGGAAGAGGGGAACAGGTTTAGACTGAACTTATTTTTCCCTACCGTCAACTTATTTTTTCCATGCAGACATCCACTTATCTGTAATCAATAGCTGCTAGCTAGCAAATGTGACTCCGAGAAGGTCAGTTCACATGCTTTGACATGGGTGATTAATTGGACACAGGACCCAATGGCAAGTGATGGGAAGGTTTCAGAAGAAGCCCACTGGGAAACAGGATGGCTAATTCTGCTGTCAAAAGGAGGCCAGGCTAAGACAGAGATCTATACCTTCAACAGCTTTAGCAACCGAGTAACAATGAAGATGAGAAGTCAAGGCAGATGGAGTTGTAAGGACTGAGGCATGCAATTTTGGCTGGGCCTTTGAGTGATGTGCAAACAGACTTGTGCTAAAAAGAAGTGAAGTGTAGGTACTCCTTGGATTATGAACATTGATTTAGTGACCATTTGAAGTTACAACAGCACCTAAAAATGTGACTTATGAACAGTTTTCACACTTACGACCGTTGCAGCATCCCCATGGTCATGGGGCCATGGTGGCACGATGGTTCAGAGGTGGGTTTCAGCAGGTTCTGACCAGTTCTGGAGAACCGGTAGCGGAAATTTTGAATAGTTCGGAGAACCGGTAAATACCACCTCTAACTGGCCCCACCCCCATCTATTCTCTGCCTCCCGAGTCCCAGCTGATCGGGAGGAAATAGGGATTTTGCAGTAACCTTCCCCTGGAGTGGGGAGGGAATGGAGTTTTTACAGTATCCTTCCCCTGCTACGCCCACCAAGCCATGCCACACCCACCAAGCCATACCTACAGAACCGGTAGTAAAAAAAAATTGAAACCCACCACTGCGGTGGTTAGAATGTAGTATTGCAGGCTAACTCACTACTCACCACCAGGAGTTTGATCCTGACCGGCTCAAGGTTGACTCAGCCTTCCATGCTTCCGAGGTCCATAAAATGAGGACCCAGATTGTTAGGGGCAATAGGCTAACTGTGTAAACCGCTTAGAGAGGGCTGTAAAGCAATGTGAAGTGGTATATAAGTCTAAGTCCTATTGCTGATCAAAATTCAGATGCTTGGCAACTGACTCATATTTATGACAGTTGCAGTGTTCTGGGGTCATGTGATCACCTTTTGTGATCTTCCAATAAGCAAAGTCAATGGGGAAGCCAGATTCACTTAACAGCTGTGTTACCAACTTAACAACTGCAATGATTCACTTAAGAACTGTGGCAAGAAAGATTGTAAAATGGGGCAAAACTTACTTGACAATTTTCTCACCTAGCAACAGAAATTTGGGGGGCTCTGTTGTGGTTGTAAGCCGAGGACTCTCTGTAGAACCAAGACAGATTCAGAGGCTACATTTGATTTCATTTAATTGACAGTTCGATACATTAAAAATATAGTAAATATAAATCCTCTCCAAGTATCTCTTTAGGAGTTCATAGAATTTATGTGATATTCCTGCAGGTGCTATCATATCACTCACAAGGTTACTTAGACCTTCAAGCTCTCTTGTGGGACTTGGTTTCCAGGCTCAGCCCATTTTTGTTCTTCTCTGTAACTGTTCTGGTTGGTTGGTTGTTTGGTTGGTTGGTTGCATTGTTGGTTGGATGGTTGGTTGGTTGGTTGGTTGCATTGTTGGTTTGATTGTTGGTTGGTTGGTTGGTTGGTTGGTTGGTTGGTTGGTTGGTTGGTTGGTTGGATTGTTGGTTGGTTGGTTGGTTGGTTGGTTGGTTGGTTGGTTGGTTGGATGGATGGATGGATGAATTGTTGGTTGGTTGGTTGGTTGGTTGGATTGTTGGTTGGTTGGTTGGTTGGATTGTTGGTTGGTTGGTTGGTTGGTTGGTTGGTTGGTTGGTTGGTTGGATGGATGGATGAATTGTTGGTTGGTTGGTTGGTTGGATTGTTGGTTGGTTGGATTGTTGGTTAGTTGGATTGTTGGTTGGTTGGTTGGTTGGTTGGTTGGTTGGTTGGTTGGTTGGTTGATTGGTTGGTTGGATGGATGAATTGTTGGTTGGTTGGTTGGTTGGATTGTTGGTTGGTTGGTTGGTTGGATTGTTGGTTGGTTGGTTGGTTGGTTGGTTGGTTGGTTGGTTGGATGGATGAATTGTTGGTTGGTTGGTTGGTTGGTTGGATTGTTGGTTGGTTGGTTGGTTGGTTGGTTGGTTGGTTGGATCATTGGTTGGATTGACTCTGGGTGGCTTACAAACTTGAAAATCCACAACAAAGTCCCTCCCCAAAAAAACCCTGAACCCCAAAATATAACCAATAAAGTCATTAAAACATTTAAAAAAACATCCCAAAGGTGCTTTTTCAGGAGGCAACTGGACTTTCTTGTTTTTTCTTTGAAGACGTTTCCATTCCTCACCATCCAGTCAGAGCTGAAGAAGCTTCTTGGATGAGAAGTGAAACGTCTTCAGAATAAAAACAAGAAAATCCAGTTGCCCCCTGAAAAAGCACCTTCGGGATAACTATGACCTGGATGACTGAGAATCGCTACAGACTATTAAAAATAACATGCAAACTATTCAACCATAAAAAATATAATCTGCAAGAGAACACCATTCATTTTCTGTAGCCATCAAGGTTGGAGCCAATCTGACCTTTGGAGGAATGATGTTTCAAGGGGGGGTTTCTGGACAGTACCTGCGACATCCCCTTTCTTTCAGACCCTGGTGGGATGGGTAGATGTAATTCTCAAGACTCTTTCTTGAACGATGGTGACCAGAACTGGACACAATGTTCAAGGTGGGATCTGACTGAAGCATAACAAAGGGGGAACTGTTGAACTTTCTAATCTCCTCCCACTAATGACTGTATGACTGTAACCTTGTTGCTGGTATCCTTACTATTTATATTGACTGTTTCCTAATATGGTTTGATTGCTTATTTGTTCCCTATGACTATCATTAAGTATTGTACCTTATGATTCTTGATGAACGTATCTTTTCTTTTCTGTACAGTGGTGGGTTTAAAAATTTTTTACTACTGGTTCTGCGGGTGTGGCTTGGTAGGCATGGCTTGGTGGACGTGGCAGGGGAAAGATACTGTAAAATATCCATTCCCACCCCACTCTAGGGGAAGGATACTGCAAAATCCCCATTTCCTGCCAATCATCTGGGACTTGGGAGGCAGAGAAGAGATGGCGGTGGGACCAGTCAGAATGTTTACTACCTGTTCTCCGAACTACTCAATATTTCCGCTACTGGTTCTCCAGAACTGGTCAGAACCTGCTGAAACCCACCTCTGGTACACTGAAATATGCACCAAGACAAATTCCTTGTGTGTCCAATCACACTTGGCCAATAAAAAATCTATTCCATTCCATTCCATTCCATTCCATTCCATTCCATTCTATTCTATTCTATTCTAAGAATTAGCCCTCAACTGCATTTGCCTTCTTTGCAGTCACCATCACACTGGGAACTCACATGTTGTTTGCATTCATTCAGTTTTCCAAGATTGTTTTACAACCACCCTATAAATCAGGAGTTCCTGCTGATAGTCACTCATGCCCTAGTCATCTCCAGATTAGACTACTGCAATGTGGTCTAGATGGGACTGCTCTTGAAGAGCATCTGGAAGCTTCAGCAAATACAGAATTCAACAACATGTGCAATTTGGTGTTCTCCTAGGACAATGCATATTAGACATCTGCTCCACAAGATGCATTGGTTGTCAGTTTCCTTGCTGGTCCAATTTAAGGTGATGGTGGGTTTTTTTTTTTTTTGTTTTGTTTTTTTTTTAAATTTGATTTATATGCTGCCCTTCTCCGGAGACTCAGGGCGGCTTACAATGTACTCAGCAATAGCCTTCATCCTTTTGTATATTTATACAAAGTCAGCTTATTGCCCCCACAACTGGGTCCTCAATTTACCTACCTTAGAAAGGATGGAAGGCTGAGTCAACCCTGAGCCTTGGCGAGATTCGAACCTGCAGTAATTGCAGGCAGCTGGTCTTAATAACCAGCTTAATAACAGGGTGCCTTAGACCACTGTACTACCAAGGCTCTCTTGGTCTCTCTTGTTGACCTTTAAAGTCCTTCATGGCATGGGACCGGGCTATTTAATGGACCATCTCTCCCCACTTAAATCAGCCTATGCCATCAGATCCTGCAGAGAAGACATGCTACTGATTCTATCAACTAGGGATCTACATTTCATGGGTCCCAGGAGATGTGCCTTCTCTGTTGTGGTGCCATTCTTATGGAACATTCTTTCCTCCTTAATTTAGATTGTCCTCATCCCTTCTGACATTCCCAAAAGCCCTCAAAACCTGGTTATGTGACCAAGCTGGGCTCCCATGGAATCGAAGATCAATTTAGATAGCTCCTTGGTTGAAGGGTTGATTTTCATTTCCTTCAACTACGAGTTGCATTTCTGGGTTTTAGCATATTTGTTATGATGGTCTTTCACACTTATATTTGCCGTTTTTATATTTTCTCTTTTTATCTATTGTTGAGTACAGTATAACCCAGAGTCACCTTCGACGAATTTTTTCTTTTTATCTATTGCTGAGTATAACCCAGAGTCACCTTCGATGAGAAGGACGGCTATATAAATTTGAATAATAAATGAATAAACATCTGAGAAATGATCTGTCAACAGAAGATGTGACCTGCCAATGGAAGAGGCCTCTCTTACTTCAGCCAGTATGGCCTCCCATGAAGCAGGTTGACAGGTTGGGAGAGAGAGTACTTGCTAAAGTGGGACAATCTGGACAGAGCAGGAGTAATTTTCTGTTCCAACACAAGCTGTGTAAATTTCACAGCCTCACTGCATGGCCTGTGAATCCTCAAAATCTCTCATTTCAGCCAGCACTGCCACCATGGAAACTGCCGGCACACCTCTCTATAAAGCCCTAGTAAGACCACACCTAGAGTATTGCATCCAGGTTTGGTCACCACACTATAAAAAAGATGTTGAGACTCTAGAAAAAGTGCAGAGGACAGCAACCAGGATGATTAGGGGACTGGAGACTAAAATATATGAAGAACGGTTACAGGAACTGGGCATGGCTAGTCTACTGAAGAGAAGGACCCTCTATCAACATATGATAGCAGTGTTCCAATACTTGAGGGGCTGCCACAGAGAGGATGGGGTCAAGCTATATTCCAAAGCACCTGAAGACCAGACAAGGGACAATGGATGGAACCTGACGAAGGAGAGATGAGGAGGAACTTTCTGACAGTGAGAACAATCAACCAGTGGAACAGAAGTTGCCTTCAGAAGTTGTGGGATCTTCATCACTTGAGACTTTCAAGAAAAGCTTGAACTGCCATTTGTCAGAAATGGTGTAGGGTCTCCTGCTTGAGCGGGGGGTTGGACTAGATGACCTATAAGGTCCCTTTCAATTCTATTAATCTGTTTATCTATTTACCATGCAGCAGAGAAAAGAGGATAAAACCCCTATCCAAATCAGCCAAAAGTAGCCAATAGGAACAAAGTAGACCCCCATCTCCAGGTTTATTGTCAATTCAGTCCCAAAGATCATATGGAAATCAACAGGAGTCCTTGTAGGATAGGGTGACTGGAAAGACATCAAGATGGTGGCTACCAAAAGTGCCACCCTTTTTAAATGCATCATGATCATGTAATTATGCTTGCCAACTTGACTTTTTAGATACACATATAAACAGGAGGATAGCCCTATCAGCCTGACTTCATTATTGGTTCTCATCTTTAAAGTGCTCCATGGCTTAGGGCCCAGGTACTGGAGGGGACCTTGGATGTCTCCTAATCCACCTCCCATGTTCAAGCAGGAGACCCTACACCATTCCAGACAAACGACTGTCCAATCTCTTCTTAAAAGCCTCCAGTGATGAGCCACCCACAACTTCTGAAGGCAAGCCATTCCACTGGTTAATTGTTCTCACTTTTAGGAAGTTTCTTCTTAATTCTAGGTTGTTTCTCTCCTTGATTAGATTTCCATCTATTGTTTCTTGTCTTGCCTTCTGGTGCTTCCTAGCAGGAGAAGAGATGGGAAAGGAGAAGGTGGCTACTGCATAGATGAATCCTCTACATGGGGCTCCCCTTGAGGAGCACCCGGAGGCTCCAACTGGCACAGAGTGCGGCCGCGTGGGTGGTTATGGGAGCAACATGGCGCTCCTGTGTGACACCTCTCTTGCGCGAGCTGTACTGGCTCCCGGTGGTCTTCCGGGTGCGCTTCAAGGTTCTGGTTACCACCTTTAGAGCGCTCCATGGCTTAGGACCTGGTTATTTACGGGACCGCCTACTACCACAAGCAGCCTCCCACCGGCCGGTATGCTCTCATAGAGAGGGGCTCCTCCGGGTGCCGTCAGCTAAACAATGTCGACTGGCAGCCCCCAGGGGGAGGGCCTTCTCTGTGGGGGCACCCACTATCTGGAACGAGCTCCCCCCGGAGATACGGAGGATCCCGGATCTACACACTTTCCGCCGTGCTCTTAAGATTCTTCTATTCCAGCAAGTCAGCCTGGTCTAATTTTCTCCCCTGTTTTAAAATTTTTACATCGTAATTTTAATTTGTTTTAAATTATTGGGATTTTTTAATTGTCTTGGGCTAAATTATTTAATTTGGTTTTAATTATATCTTTTAACTTTTGTATTTATGTATTTTATTTTGTGCCTGTTCACCGCCCTGAGTCCTTCCGGAGTAGGGCGGTATACAAATCTAATAAAAAAAAAAAATCCATAATACTACAAATGCAGGCTTGGGCAGAGCTGTTGATCATCTCCATAAAAGAGCTCAGACTATTTTTTCCCAGTAGTCGACCTCCATCCCCTTTCATCCTCGGAAGAATGCCTTGTACAGGAATAGCCAATCTGATGTCCTCCAGATGTTTTGGACTACCGTTCCTATTAACTCTTGTTACTGGCCCGCGCTATCATGGACTGATGGGTGTTGAAATCCAAAGTCCCTAGAGGACGGTGGGTTACCAATGTCTGGTCTATAAGCCAAGTAACTTTAAAGGTAAAAATAAATGATAAATTGCAAATTCCTGAAGAAGAGAAAATGCAAAAAAAAGAGGAGAAAGTGCCATCTAGAGGTCAAGAGAGGTAATCAGCCAAGCTTTAAAAAAAGGAAGTAGAAGAGTCTTTTGAACTCATAGTGGTGTTACTGATCCCCTTTTCTTCCAGCCTGGGTGGATCTATAACCATTAGCCTGGTCATCTGGGGATGATGGCCTTTGTCATAGTATCTATCTGATGGGAAGATTCAGGGAGAGGCTGCAATATGTCCAAGCAGGATTCTTTGTGGCCCTCTATTATCATTATCATTATTTATGGCACTGTGTTATTGTTATTGTTTTTGTTATCGTCATCATCACCTTCTCTACTACCTTCTCTTATTGGTATCACTATTATTATGATTATTATTACTCTGCTGCTTTGCATGTACACTGAAAACTTCTGCAATGGAGACAAATTTCTTTGATGTCTAATCACACTTAAAGTACCGTATTTTTCGACGTATAAGACGCACCTTTTTCCCCCCTAAAAGAGAGTGAAAATTTAGGTGCATCTTATACACCGAATGTAGCCCCGCCCACCCACTGGCCCCCACCTTTTGGCCTCTGCCTCCCAGCAGTTTACCTCCTTGCAAGCAAACAGCAAGAAAAAAACAGCTCCTTTCAGCTTCAGCACAGCCTAATTAGCACAAGTTGATTGGATCGGCCTCCCGACTCTCAGCTGATTTGCTCTCAGCTGTTTTGCACAGGGCTCTGCTGCTTGCTGCAAAGAGGTAAATTGCTGGAGCAGGGTTTTTTTTTTTTTCCCTTGTGCTAATCAAGCTATGCTGAAAACGAAAATGAAAGTAAAACAGGCTGTTTGCTGTTTGCTGCAACGAGGCAAAATTGCGCAGAGGCAGAGGCAGATTTTTTTTTCTTGTTTTCCTCACCAAAAAAGATAGGTGTGTCTTATACTCTGGTGTGTCTTATACTCTGAAAAATACGATATTCTTTCTGTTCTGTTGTTCTGTTGTTCTGTTGTCCTGTTATCCTGTCATCCTGTCCTGTTCTGTTCTGTTCTGTTCTGTTCTTTTCTGCTCTGCTCTGCTCTGCTCTGCTCTGCTCTGCTCTGTTATGCTACGCTACATTACGTTACATTATGTTATGGCAAAGGATGATCATAAGACTTGGGACATTGTTTTAAATACATGCCCGTTGTCAAGGACCTGATGATACGACCATGGTGATGCTGCGTTGTAAGTGCAAGGTCCAGGTATAAGTCACTATTTTCAGTGCTTTTGTAACTTTGAACGGTTACTAAATCGCTAAGTCGAGGACCACCTGTAGACCACATCCATGAATAGTTCCCACTGAGCAGCAAGTCCCAACAACTTTCACAATGAAGTCCAATTAAGAAGCTTGACTTGCCGTTTAACTAAATCCTGAACCTTTAAGGCATCTTATCTCGACAGCGGGGAATTAAAAGTGCCAGAGAGTTTAATTAAGCTGCGTTAGATCGATAGCTTTCACACTGAGTGAAGCACAAAGTCTACCCTACACCCCAAAGCTACAGCTCTGTCAAAAGGGCACCTCAACTCCCAAGTTGGAAACCATCGCAAGAACAAAACTGTGACTTTGCCACGACAATTCCCTCATTCATACATTCTCCTCCACGCCAGAGGTGGGTTTCAGCAGGTTCTGACCAGTTCTGGAGAACCAGTAGCGGAAATTTTGAGTAGTTCGGAGAACCGGTAGTAAAAATTCCGACTGGCCCCGCCCCCATCTATTTTCTGCCTCCCGTCCCAGCTGATTGGGAGGGAATTTTGCAGGAACCTTCCCCTGGATTGGGGTGGGAATGGAGATTTTACAATATCGTTCCCCTGCCACGCCAACCCAGCCACACCCACCAAGCCATGCCACACCCACCAAGCCACACCCACAGAACCGGTAGTAAATAATTTTTAAATCCACCACTGCTCCACGCATATATTGGCCTGGATCCCACGATATAGCCTTCTCCCAGTCAACAGATTCCTCTTTCTGTATGACAGAACTCAGTATCAGATGGCTCAGTCATGTCTTTATTTCCATATTTTAATTCTCCAAATAGTTCAAGAATGTCCCCTCAGGAAATTTCAAAGTACTTAGGATGATCTCACCACAACCACATTAGAAGTCAGGTTCCTTAAATATCGAATTATAACATCTAGCCCATTGCAATTATATGCCTCCATATTATGGTGATTTTATTATGGTTTTGTCTTAATTTAATCTATTATCTCCTGTATTGTATTCTCCACATATCTATCTCCGTCTCTATCTTTAATGTGTGTGTGTGTGTGTGTGTGTGTGTGTGTGTGTGTTTCCTCTAGCCAGGTTTCTCCTACGTAACCAAGGTTTTTCTGCAGCCCTAGCTCAGTAGAATCACATCCACTCGATTCTGGGCTTTTTTTCTTTCTTTTCTGGCAGCCAGCAAGTTCCAGCTGCCAGGTGAGAGACTTATATAGATCTATTTCTAGCTCGTTAGCCTTCATCAGTAAGCCACACCCACATCTCATGTATCCTCCCTGTAAAGGTATAGTATCTATTTTCTTACTTCTTCATAGGATTTATGTCCTACGAATTTAATGGCATTTAGTCATGCTGGCCACATGACCACGGAGACGTCTTCGGACAGCGCTGGCTCTTCGGCTTTGAAACGGAGATGAGCACCGCCCCCTAGAGTCGGGAACAACTAGCACATTTGTGCTAGTTGTTGTTGTTGTTGTTGTTGTTTTGATGTCACCTCTGTTCCTTTTTGCTTCCAAAGAAGTCGGTGGGAAGTAGAAGTGGGGAAATCTTTTACAGGCAGAATAATAAGTAATAATCTTTTACCTTAGAATAATAAGACCACAGCTGTCCCTTTTGTCCTCTCCCTGTTCAATGCTGTCTTATTTCTTTCTCATTTTCTAATTCTGGTTTTCTGTCGAATTTATTTTTATTTCATTCCCCACCACCACCCAGTTTTGCACAAAAATTACACTTCCAGAACTGAGTTTCCCTTCAGCTTTCACAACTTCCCTTGTGAATGAAATCACCCACATCTCTTTCACAAAAGCTCACCTCTAAAATGAAACAACTTTTGCTGAAAGGAAATTCAACCCATAAAGCATGAGCACAACTTCCTTTTCTGCCTGCCCCTCTCATTCATTCTTTTTTTTTTTAAGTGACAGTTAATTCACAAAAAGTGGTCAGCCTTTCATCACCGTAGGAAAGGCCACCTTGTGAGCTGCGAGGAAGGAAGGTGGGACATGTTCCTTCTTCAAACTTGACAAACCGTAAAGGTTACTAGACCTCTTATCTGCCTGGAAAAGATTTCCCCACTTCTACTTCCCACCAACTTCTTTGGAAGCATAAAGGAACAGAGGTGACATCAAAAAACAACAACAACAACAACAAAAACACTATCGGTATTACACAGCAAGCCATAAGGAAGACTCATGAGCTGGTTCCTGGCTCTATTTTCCATGCAACTTCTCCCAAAGTGTTGTAGGAGATCTAAGATCCAGAACTAGACCACACCTAGAACATTGTATCAGGTTTTGGTCACCACACTATGAAAAAAAATGTTGAGACTCTAGAAAGAGCACAGAGAAGGGCAACCAAGATGATTAGGGGACTGGAGGCTAAAACATACGATGAACAGTTGCAGAAATTGGGCACGGCTAGTCTAGTGAAGAGAAGGACCAGGGGAGACATGATAGCAGTATTCCAATATTTGAGGGGCTGCCACAGAAGTGGGGGGAGGTTTAAGCTATTTTCCAAAGCACCTGAAGGCCAGACAAGGAAGAATGGATGGAAACTGAACAAGGAGAGATTCAACCTGGAAATAAGGAGAAATTTTTCTGACAGTGAGAGCAATCAACCAATGGAACAGAAGTTGCCTTCAGAAGTTGTGGGAGCTTCATCACTGGAAGCTTTCAAGAATAGATTGGACTGCCATTTATCAGAAATGGTGTAGGGTCTCCTGCTTGGGTGTGGGGTTGGACTAGAAGACCTACAAGGTCCCTTCCAATTCTGTTAATCTGTTAAATCTGAATCAATCAGAGATGGGTGAACAGCCCACATCTTACAAAAATAGTTGGGATATCAGAAATATTTTCACTAAGAAGAAGGCCCAGAAGAGGCTGTACTTCCTGAGAATGCTCAGGAAGATAAATCTATCTCAGCATCTACTTCTGTCCTACTATTGCAGCACCATTGAGAGTGTCCTTACATACGGCATTCTTGCATGATTGTTGTTGTGGGGCAAACAGGAGAAGAAAGAGTATTAGGTATGTTCACCACCTTGAGTTATTTATAAACAATAATAAAGGTGGGATTAATATCAGATAAATAAATTCTTCAGAGCAGGCATAGGGACAGCAGGCTTGGGAATCTTTCCTTCTAATCATCTAACTAGGTGATCTCAAGTATTTCAAAGTTTTCAGGCTGCGTTCATGGTTGCCTTCCATCTGATTGCAAGGTTTATTTCTTTTGCCTTTGATATCTGTGGTCCAAGACAGAAATTTTAAGTTTAATCGATGCATGGGCTCCTCTGATATGCGGAATTCTTTTTCTCTCTCCATCCATCATCCATGGGTTTTGTTCTTTTAAGGCTAGAAAGAGAACCAAGTCACTTGCCTACGATAAATGACTACTCCGATGCCCTTATCAAAAATGCTATGTGGACAGTGTACCTAATAGCCAGACAGAAGCAGTTTGGAAACATCTTAAAGCAGTGTTTCCCAACCTTAGCAACTCTAAGATATGTGGATTTCAATCCCCAGAATTCCCCAGCCGGCATGCCAAGTTCCCATAGATGCCAAGCTTGAGAGAGACACTGCTTTAAAGGAAGAGGTGCACCATTTTTTTTTTCTCATGAGAACACTTCAACCTGGTTTGCACATTGCCCTAAGCCAGGGATGTCAAATTCAAGGCCTGGAGGCCAGATCCAGCCTGCGGGGTGCTTAGATCTGGCACATGGGGCCACCCTGGAAACAGCAAAGGACCAGCAGTGCCTCTGCCAATGAAAATGGAGCTTGGGAGGGCCCCTCTCAGGAGTCCATCACAGCTGAAAACGGCACTCGGGAGCCTGTTTTCACTGGCAAAGCGCTCGGGCCGCCACAGCTGCCCCCAATATGAGTGATATTGAGCTGGCCACACCCATCTTGGCCACAAACACACACACACCCCCCCCGAGGTCAAACACAACCCTGATGTGGCCTTCAATGAAATTGAATTTAGCACCCCTGCCCTAAGCCATGATTTTTTTCCTAGTGCTTTTATTAAAAATTACGGTACAATTAAAAAGAAAAGCAACCTAGTGCAAATGTAGAAAAAATAATAAAAAGAAACAATAGAAAGTGCAAAGAAGAAGAAAAAATAGAAAAGAAAGAAAAAAAAATAAGAGTAAAGAAAAATGTAAAATGTAAAAAAAGTGACTTCTCTCATCATAAATATAAACAATTTTAGTCATCTATCACCTTCTGTTAAAATACCACAAATCGTCTCTTTTTCCCATATTCCATCTCTTCTCTTAAAGTTCTCCTCAGCAAATGTTTATTAAGGATTACTACACTTGAACAAATACACCACATTTTTGTATTTTTCCCATTTACTTTTAACAACCTTGATCTTTAGTCCCTTCACATAATGTCCTAGAACTTGACTTCTTTTCATTTTTTTCTTAGACCCTCCTCACAAAATTCTTCAAAGCTTTCACAATTCTCTTTTGTAAATCCAACATGGGAAAGGTTGGATGATGATTGGTTAAATAAACCAATTCATTTGGGTTCACAGAAATCAAGACCTGAGCACTGTCTGACTTCATCAAACATGCTGAACTCAATCTAGAACGTAAAACGTGGAATGGAATAACAGGACTAGAAGGGACCTTGGAGGTCTTCTAGCCCAATCTTCTTCTCAAACTGGAGACCTTATATCACTCTGGACACATGGCTGTTCAGCCTCTTCTTCAAAACTTCCAGAGATGGAGCACCCACAACTTCTAGAGGTAAGCTGTTCCACTGATATCCAGTCCTGTCTCACTGTCAGGAAACATTCAGAAAACCTAAACAATGTTTGGTATATCATGTGAACCCAGGTAGAAGAAGTAGAAGGATGCTAAATGTCTATGGAGGTTCTCAGTCATCCAGGTTATAGTTGTCCCAAAAGTGCTTTTTTTTCCAAGAGGCAACTGGACTTTCTGTTTTTTCTTTGAAGACGTTCCTCTTCTCATCCAAGAAGCTTCTTTAGCTCTGACTGGATGGTGGGGAATGGAAGGATTTATGCTCCTTGCAGACAGTTGGACATTTGCAGTCTTTTTAGAGAGTTGTTGAGGCCAACTGTACAATGCTGTTACAACTCTGGAACTGGATCAATTAGTAACTAACAACACTAGGCTCAACAACCGCCTTGATCTAATCTTCTGCAACAGTCTAAACTCTATTTATGGTCTACAAGTCAAAGAATCTTTTTCCAACAGTGACCACAGCATGATTGACTTTTGTCTCAATTTAGGTCCTTGCAAAGAGGGTCAAAATGATGGAATTCCAAATTATAACTTAAAAAAAACTAACTATGATCTCACAGCTGCCAACCTTTCATCTCTTGATTGGCACCTTCTGTTCATTGGCTGTAATACTGCAGAAGATCATTATAACACCTTTCTGCCCGAAGTCAAAAGAGTCATTAAACTATATGTACCATTAGTAACCCCCAAAGCCAAAAAACCCAAAACAAACAAACAAATTACCCATAACAATAAGAAAGCTCCAATCCCCCCCAAAAAACACCTCTTTGGTGAAAAAACAAAACTGGCTACGTAGCTAACTTTAAAAAAACTGGAGGTTTATCTGTGTCGTCGGGGTCACCTGAGTAGCGATAATCCTTCTAGAAGGATGCTAGGAGACTTGATCTACAAGAAGGCTCCTGACAACAGTGGTCAGAGGTCCATTACCCCAACATCATCTCTTCTTCACCAGAGTGGTCATGTCTGCAACCATCTTCCATCCGGATCATGTGGATGAAGACCGCCAAGGAACTGACTTTGGACTTTCAATATTTGCTTTCTCGCTAACAAGAGGCAACTTATCATTTCTTCCCCCCCCCCCTTGACTCCTTCCAACCTTGGCCAATGAGAGAGACGCTGCAGATAAAAGCAGCATGGCGCATATGTTCTTTCAATCGGCAGGCCTCGCCTGCCAGGAGAGCTGCCAAGACAGAAAAACAACTAGCTCCATTTAGCGCAGACGCTTCCTGGTTTTGATTCACAGTGTGTGTGCACGCTGGGCAAAGCAACTCTCCTAAGCGGGTGGGAAAACTTGAAGCTGTTTAAAAATAAAAGCACTCCACATGCCATCGCCCACAGAGCAATAACCTTTTGAATGACAAGCAGAGTCTCATCCCTCTCTCTCTCTCTCTCTCTCTCTCTTTTTCTCAATGAAAACAACGAGCTGAATGAAAATGCTAAGCAAACAAGGCCCATTCATTTGTGGACAGGGAGAGAATATGGTCGTGCAGACTCAGTGACACCCTCTAGGATGAGACGTGTTTTGGTTTGCAAGGTTCACGTTGCAGAGCACAGATTGCTAACTGATGTTCGACACCCTGCAAATTCCCATCCGTGGCTGCTGAGCATGTGTGAAACCTGCCACAAAAATTCCGCTTTCAGTTATAGTTCCTTAGTTCCCTGGGTCTCTGTCTATTAGGCCTAGGAAGCTATACGACGCAACAGTTACTGTTTCCTCTGTCTCTTCTTAGACTATTTTTGGCAGAGTGCATGAAGACAAGAGTGGAACTGTCCAGTATTGAATCCTCAATTGTTGACCTGCATCTGAACTCAGCAGAGTCTGACTTCCGAAAATCCATTTGAGACAGAACTTTTTCACTTGAGAGTGAAGTCTTATGGGATCCAGTTATTCTCCTTGCATGAGAGAGGAAGGAAGAGTCCATCTTTTTGAGATTTATTTATTAGTTTTTTTTTTACCTTGCCTTTCTTTTTTTCATAAATAATTCAAAGCAGCCAGCACATACCCAATACTCCTTCTTCCTTCTGTTTTCTCCACAAAAAAACACACTGTGAGATGGGTTGGGCTGAGAGACAAGGATTGGCCCAGTCACCCAGTCAACTTTTATGCCTAAAATGGGACTAGAACTCACAGCCTCCTGGTGATTGGCCTAAAGTCATCCAGTCAGCTTTCATGCCTAAGGTGGGAGTAGAACTCATATTCTCCCCGTGATTGGCCTAAAGTCATCCAGTCGGTTTTCATGCCTAAGGTGGATCTAGAATTCACAGTCTCCTGGTGATCGATCCAAAGTCACCTAGTCGGCTTTTATTCTTAAGGCAGAACTAGAGCTCACAATCTCCTGGTGATTGGCCCAAAGTCATCCAGTTGGCTTTCATGCCTAAGGTGGGACTAGAACTCACTGTCTCTGTGCAAAGGTGAATTCCTTTTCCTTTCCAACTTGGAGACTTGCCTAATTTTTCCACTGATCTCCTTCGCTGGAATGAGGCCAAGACCTTCATAATTGCATTAATTGGTGAAGGCCACTTGTGATCAGGCCTTGAAAATGAAGCCAGTCCCGTTTAATTGCTGGCGGATTGGATCCAGATCTTCTGAGAAGAACTTGATTGCCTGTATCCATTTCATTCAGGGTTTAGGCCCCTCGGGCAGCCCATTATCTTGCATGTGACCTTTGCTAAGAAAGAGATGGGGAGGAACGAAAATAGTTCACTTCTCCAGGGACTCTTTTGATTCCATCCATCACTGTCCCCTTCTGTAGAGTTGGATGGTGTTTGGGGATATTTTCCTCAACCTTGTGGTGTTTGCACGGGAGTGTTTCAGCCGGTTTGATCTGATCCACTTTTCCACTGCTGAGTGAGATCATTCCGAGATTGAAAGAGTCCTATCCAGTGGTGAAATCCAAATTTTTTTACTACCGGTTCTGTGGGCATGGCTTGGTGGGTGTGGTGTGGCTTGGTGGGCGTGGCAGGGGAAGGATACTGCAAAATCTCCATTCCCACCCCACTCCAGGGAAGGATATTACAAAATCCCCATTCTCTCCCCACTCTGGGGCCAGCCAGAGGTGGGATTTGCCGGTTCTCCAAACTACTCAAAATTTCCGCTACTGGTTCTCTGAACTGCTCAAAATTTCCACTACCGGTTCTCCAGAACCTGACAGAACCTGCTGGATTTCACCCCTGGTCCTATCATCAACACACTGATGACATCCAGAGAGAGCTTTATCCGGTGGTGTTTCACATTTTGTTACTACCGGTTCGCCACGCGCATGGATGCTCGCCTCGCACGGACGCTTGCTTTGCGCACGTGCACACTTTGTGCACCACCTACCTTCCACGCGTGTACCCGGCCTTCCGTGCATGCGCTTTGCTCTCTCTCACGCCTTCCGCGCATGTGCCTGGCCTCAAAAACATGCCTAAATAAGATGGCATAGTGCCAGGGCAGGTGGGCAGGTGGCCAGGGGGGCGGGGGCGGGCCTGCCCTCAATTTCCACTCCGGTTTGCCTGAACTGGTCCGAACCGGCTGAATACCACCTCTGGCTTTAGCTCTCTTTTTCTTCAGAGCCCGGTAAGGGAAATACTGAATGAGTCTCGTGACATGCTAATGGACAGCTGAGCACTTAAACCAAGATCCAATCCAGCCACGATAGAGGATTTGTCCGTATAAGAAAGGGGATTTTTCTAAGGACTTGAGAGAGATTTATTGGACTGGAGGTCAACCCTGCAAGCTACAATAACTGGGATTACTTGAGATATATCAGAGAGGCTGTTCCCTACCCACACCGCCAAATTTCCTTATTGCTTCTGCTGTGTGTAAGAAGTGTATATAAGTTGCTATTGCTATTGTTGTTATTAGTATTTAACTGTTTTTAATAGGAGTAGATGGCTGTGAAAGTTGGACCATAAGAAAGGCTGAGCACCAAAGAACTGGGGTCTTTGAACTCTGGTGCTGGAGAAGACTCCTGTGAGTCCCTTGGACTGCAAGGTGATCAAACCGGTCAGTCCTAGAGGAGATCAACCCTGACTGCTCTTTAGAAGGCCAGATCCTGAAGAGGAAACTCAAAATACTTTGGCCACCTAATGAGAAGGAAAGACTCACTGGAGAAGAGCCTAATGCTGGGAACGATTGAGGGCAAAAGAAGAAGGGGACGGCAGAGAATGAGGTGGCTGGATGGAGTCACTGAAGCAGTAGGCGTGAGCTTAAATGGACCCCAGAGGATGGTAGAGGACAGGAAGGCCTGGAAGAACATTGTCCATGGGGTCACGATGGGCTGGACAGGACTTCGCAACTAACAACAACAACAATAGGGCTAGCGGTGATATGATAGCAGTCTTCCAGTACTTGAGAGGTTGTGATAGAGAAGAGGAGATCAGCCTGTTATCCAAAGCACACGAGGGCAGGACAAGAAGCAGCAGGGGAAAGATCATTAAAGAGAGATCCAAACTAGAACTAAGGAGAATTTTTTTTAACAGTGAGAACAAATTAATCAGCGGAACAGCAGCCCTTTGGAAGCTGTGGGTTTTCAAGAAGAGACTGAACAGCTATTTGTCCAGAATGTTATAGGGCAGTGATGGCTAACCTTTTTGCCATCGTGTGCCAGGAGCGGGGGGGGGGGGTGTCATGCATGTGTGTGCCCACACCCATAATTATATGCACCCTGCCCCCACGTATGTGTGCATGACTTCCCCTGCTCCCCTCGCTCCTGGCACGCGATGGCATGGTAGGCCTGTTTTTTGCTCTCCCCAGCCTCCAGAGCCTTTCTAGGAGTCTGGGGAGGGTGAAAACGGCCTTCCCCACCCCCACCCCCCAGAGGCTCTCTGGAGGCCAGAAATGGCCCGTTGGCCTCTGGAGGGCCTCCGGGGTGGTGGGGAAGGCTGTTTTCGCCCTCCCCAGACTCCTAGAAAGGCTCTGGAGGCTGGGAGAGAGAAAAATGGGCCTTCCTCACCACCCCCCAAGGTCCTCCGGAGGCAGGAAACAGCCTGTTTCCCTATTTCTGGTGGAGCCAGAAGGCTTGAAAATCAGCTGAGCTCGCGTGCCCACCGATATGGCTACATGTGCCACTTGTGGCACGCGTGCCATAGGTTCACCATCACGGGTATAGGGTCTCCTGTTTGAGCAGGGGGCTGGATTAGAAGACCTCCAAGGTCCCTTCCAACTCTGTTATTCTCTTAAATTGGCCAGTTCAGGTAACATTGGCCAAGCAAGAGTGGGTTTTTAAAAGATGACATGGGTGCTTTGAGTCTCTGTAAGTTTTGAGATACACATTTGGTCTCTTAATGCTCTCAAAATAATCCGAAGTGTAAAAATTAACCCATAATTTGGTCCTACCAGATCTGGAGAGAGCATAGAAAAGGTGCAGGCAGGAATCATGTGACCTTAACTTTCCGTTTTGACATTTATATCTGGATGTATCCAAGGAAATCAACAGGGAAAACATCTACATCTGTTGGACAGTTTACTCACCTCAAAATGGAAGGGAATCTGCTAATAATTCTCATTAAACATTGCCTGAGGGAGTCTCTGAGATCTGTGAAGAAACCATGAGGGAAATATATATATATATAACTTTGAGTTCATCCCTGCTGTAAAGGTCAAATTAGATACAGATACAGATTGACAGAGTGGAAGCTACCTTGTAGGTCATCTAGTCCAACCCCACACCCAAGCAGGAGACCCTACACCATTTCTGACAAATGTCTGTCCAGTCTCTTCTTGAAAGCCTCCAGTGATGAAGCTCCCACAACTTCTGAAGGCAACTTCTGTTCCATTGGTTGATTGCTCTCGCTGTCAGAAAAAATTCTCCTTATTTCCAGGTTGAATTTCTCCTTGTTCAGTTTCCATCCATTCTTTCTTGTCTGGCCTTCAGGTGCTTTGGAAAATAGCTTAAACCTCCCCCCACTTCTGTGGCAGCCCCTCAGATATTGGAATACTGCTATCATGTCTCCCCTGGTCCTTCTCCTCACTAGACTAGCCGTGCCCAGTTTCTGCAACTGTTCATCGTATGTTTTAGCCTCCAGTCCCCTAATCATCTTGGTTGCTCTTCTCTGCGCTCTTTCTAGAGTCTCAACATCTTTTTTCATAGTGTGGTGACCAAAACCTGATGCAATGTTCTAGGTGTGGTCTAGTTCTAGATCTTAGATCTCCTACAACACTTTGGGAGAAGTTGCATGGAAAATGGAGCCAGGAACCAGCTCATGAGTCTTCCTTATGGCTTGCTGTGTAATACCGGTAGTGTTTTTGTTGTTGTTGTTGTTGTTTTTTGATGTCACCTCTGTTCCTTTTTGCTTCCAAAGAAGTCGGTGGGAAGTAGAAGTGGGAAAATCTTTTCCAGGCAGATAAGATAAGGCCTCTTCTGTCCCTTCTTCTTAGTCTTAGTCTTGGTAACTTCATCAGCAATGTATCACTATTCAAAACCTTTGACTTTCCCCAGTTAAGTATTTACCACTGCCCTGCTTAATTTATTTGACTTAATTCATGCATCACCTGCATTTCTGGTGTGGCATGAACACAGCAAGCTAATAGTGTAGTCACCCTCTACTGTGCACACATATGCTGCAGACAGAGGATGTGGGGAGCCACCAGGCTGAGCATTTCACCATGTTTGGAAGTAACTCTGGGGGAGGGGGAGAAAAAAGAGAACTAACATTTTATGCTTAAGTTGTTCACAGACATGGGGCCCCGGTTTCCATATGAGAGAACAGTGAGTTGGGAATCCAGAACTTTCTAAAGAATGGCTCCGAATACAGACGGAGAAAGAGGAAAAGGGAGCATTATCACTGGAGGCTTTCAAGAAGAGGCTGGAGTGCCATGTGTCAGAAATGGTATAGGGCAGTGATGGCTAACCTTTTTGCCATTGCGTGCCAGGAGAGGGGGGGCGGGGGAGGGTCGCGTGCGCACGTGCCACACGCATGCGCGTGCAAACACCACCCCCACCCCCCCGCTCCTGACACATGATGGCCTGGTAGGCCCGTTTTTCTTTCTTACCTGGTTCCAGATCCTCTCTATTTATCTGGGAAGGGCGAAAACAGCCTTTCTCACTCTCTCGGAGGCCCTCCAAAAGGCCTGAAACGGCCCATTTCCCAATTCCCGGTGGGACAGAAAGTGACATTTTTTGCTGTCCCCAGCCTCCAGAGCCTCTCTAAGAGTCTCTAGGAGCCTCTCTAGGAGTCTCTGGAAGCTGGGGACAGCAAAAAACGTCACTTCCTGTCCCACCGGGAGTCGGGAAATGGGCCCTTTCAGCCTTCATAGGGCCTCCAAGGGAGTGGGAAAGGCTGTTTTCGCCCTTCCCAGATACACAGAGAGGATCTGGAACCAGGTAAGAAAGAAAAACGGGCCTTCCCCACCCCCCCAGGCCCTCCAGAGGCAGGAAACAGCCTGTTTCCCTATTTCTAGTGGGCCCAGAAGGCCCGAAAATCAGTTGCTCAGTGTGCACATGCGCCCCAGAGCTGATGTGGCATGCCCACTAATATGGCTCCCCGTGCCACCTTTGGCACATGTGCCATAGGTTCGCCATCACGGGTATAGGGTCTCCTGCTTGGACGGGGGAGTTGGACTAAATGACCTACAAGGTCTCTTCCAACTCTGTTAATCTGTTAATTTTAATTGTAATAAAAAAAAATCTTTTTAAGCAATGAAATTAAGAGCCGTGGTGGCGCAGTGGTTACAATGCAATACTGCAGGCTAACTCTGCCCACTGCCAGAAGTTCGATCCTGACTGACTCAAGGTTGACTCAGTCTTCCATCATTTCCGAGGTCCGTAAAATGAGGACTCAGATTGTTGGGGGCAATAGGCTGACTCTGTTAAACCGCTTAGAGAGGACTGTAAAGCACTGTGAAGCGGTATGTAACTCTAAGTGCTATTTCTATTGCTATTTAAATCTATTGGGTCATATCCAAAGACGCTCTTTTTCCAGATCAGGCCAAAGCAAAAATCGTTTAAATTGACTTGAATCAAGAGATCTGCACTGCACTTCACTGAAGCAAAGAAGTGAGAGATTTTTCCCCATGAAGCCTCATTAAGGGTGATATGATAGCAGTCTCCCAGTATTTTGTGGCTTGTCACCGAGAAGAGGGGATTGACTTTTTCTCCAAAACACCTGAGGGCAGGACAAGAAACAATGGGTGGAAACTAATCAAGGAGAGAACCAACCTAGAACTAAGGAGAAATTTCCTGACAGTGAGGACAATTAATCAGTGGAACAGTTTGCCACCAGAAGTTGTGGGTGCTCCAGCACTTGAGCTTTTCAAAAGAAAACTGGACATCCATCTGTCCAGAATGATATAGGACTTCCTGCTTGAGCAGGGGGTTGGATTAGAAGACCTATAACAGTGATGGCTAACCTTTTTGCCGTCGGGTGCCAAAAGCAGGGGGAGCGCAAAAGGGTCGTGCGCGTATGTGCCCACACCCATAATTCAATGCCCCCCCGTGTTCCAAACCCCCTGCACATGCGTGCGCAACCCCCCCCACACACACACACACACCGTTTTGGGCCTAGCAGGCCTCCCTGAAGCCCATTTCCAGACTTTTCGTAGTCCCCCTTTTTCATCCTCCTCAGGCTCCAGAGGCTTTCTTGGAGCCTGGGGAGGGTGAAAACAGACTCCCCTGCCCCTAGAGGCCTTCTGGAAATGGCCCATTTCCTGACTTCCAGTGGGCCCAGCAGAGGTTTTCGCCCTCCCCAGGCTCCAGAAGCTTTCTTGGAGCCTAGGGAGGGCAAAAACAGCCTCCCCACCCCAGGCCCTCTGTAGGCCAAAAACGCCCTCCCAGAGCCTCCACGCGAGCCCTGTACTTACCTGGCATCCGAAACAGGCTGAGTGGAGGCTCCTGGGAGGGGAGGGACAGTGTGGGCGGGGCTAGCCAAAAATCAGCTGGGGAGCTGAGCTAGGGCAACGGCTCGCGTGCCCTCAGATATGGCTCCACATGCCACCTGTGGCACGCGTGCCATAGGTTCGCCATCACGGACCTATAAGGTCCCTTTCGACCCTATTATTCTATGTTCTATGTTTTGGACCAGTTCTGCATAGGAATTCTTAGTCTTCGTTCTACTTGCCATAGGACAGCTGAGCCAGTAGTGGGTTGCTACCGGTTCACCCCGGTTCAGGCAAACCAGTAATGGCAGCACGGGAGGCTCTGCCCACGCACCCAGACGTCATCAAAAACACTCTGCGCATGCACAGAACCTTCTATGCATGCGCAGAAATACCACATGCTCCCAATAGGCATGGCTTGGGGGTGTCCTGTGACTGAGTGGGTGTGGCCAACTCAATGTTACTCATGGCCACACCCACTCAGTCACATGACCCCACCACCACCAAGCCACACCCACAGAACCCGGTAGGAAAAAATGTGTGTATGAGCACCAGAAGGGCTCATAGTGAATGCTGCCACATTTTCCTCCCTCCATTCCCAGCAGAGCTGCTGCTCCCTTTATGGTCCCCGCCCCAGTCCCCTCCCTCCCGGGGTCGAAGTACCTTAAAGGGACAGGCTGCAGCAGCTCCTCTGTGAATGGAGGGAGAAAAGTTTGCATTCTCTCTGTTGCAGTATGTTGAATTGGTCGAGCAGTCGGAAGGGGTGAGCAACAATCAGGTAAGTTGGCGGGTGTGGGAGGGGCCAACCAGAGGTGGTTTTTACCAGTTCAGCAAACCGATTCAAATCATCCCTACCGGTTCGCCCGAGCCAGTCCGAACCGGTCGAATTTCACCCCTGCCTTTAATGACATCAAGGCCAGGGGTGAAATGCTCCCAGTTCGGACCAGATCGCCCAATCCAGTAGCGATTGCGGCAGGTGGTTCGGAGAACCGGTAGCAAAAATCCCTGCCCCCCCCCCATGCCCAGCTGAGCCTCGCGATCATCAGAGGCTTTTTTGTAATTTTTAAAAGCATTTTTTCTACAATTTCTTCAGCCGAAAAAATGCTTTTAAAAGTAAAAAAAAAAGCCTCTGATGATTGCGTGGCTCAGCTGGGATCATCAGAGGCTTTTCAATGCATTTTTTCTACAACCTCTTCAACCAAAGAGGTTGTAGGGAAAAAAAATACTTTTAAAAGCCTCTGACGATCCCAGCTGAGTTGCCTGATCATCAGATGCTTTTAAAAGCATTCTTTTCTGCAACCTCTTCGGCCGAAGAGGTTGTAGAAAAAATGCTTTTAAAAGTTAAAAAAAAAAAGTTGGCCACGCCCATCCAGTCACAATATTCCCCCCCATCAAGCCACGCCCACAGAACCAGTAGTAACAAATTTTAGATTTCACCCCTGATCAAGGTGACTCTAAACTGGGCAGCTTCGGCACATGGAGCAGGAACTGGAAATACAGCAGCTAGTAAACTTGGGTTGCTGCTTGAAAGGCCTCCTCTCAACTTTCCCCCCAGGGCTCACCAAGAAAGCTTTCTCTCTCGGCCTTCTCCGATAGTCATCTCTGTAAGCAGATGGCTGAGAGAAGCTGGAAACAGATCAACAGGAAACAATAGAGTTACTCTGCTTTTAAAAGCAAAGGAGCCACGTGGAGAAGACGGTTCGCTTGAACCTTCATCAAAGGAAAACACCCTTCCCAAGATTTCTGTCGCTTCTCTTCCAGATGCCGCTTGTCTTCCACCCGATAGAGGACAGACCTGTAAAAAGATAGAAAGGTGACTTCAGAATGGAAAGCCGGTGACAGAACCATCTTTCCCACACAGACACTTTCCAGATGTGGGTGCCATTCTGACACATCTGGAGAACATAAGGCGTGACCTCAAATTGAACTGCAGGGAGAAGCCTTCCCTTCTCCAAATTCCACATCTGCATTGAAGGGCACCCAGAATAACAGCTGATGGACCAAAGCACCAGCTGGAATGTCTGCCGAAGGCAGAAATCAGACATTGTAGTGAGGTTTAATCTTGTTCGTCTAGTTTTGGCTCAGCAAAATTGGGCAAATCCAGATACTGTTGCCCGTTCTCCATCATTTATGTTTTAATGTTATGTGTGAATCTACCCAGTTTTGACTTACTGGATGAAACATGTTTGAATAAATGATCAACGCCTTATTTGTGATCGATGAAGACAATTACTGTGTCATTCCTGCAGAGTTCACCCACATTTTTAAGAATCTCTGCAAAAAAAGGGGGGGGTTGAGGGCTGGTTTTCGTCTTTCTTGTCTCTCTGAAAGAGCACTAATTCAATTTCTCCAGTCTTCAAAACAGCAGCCATAGCAATTAATATGATTATTAGCAAATGATTGCTCTGATTGAATACAGACTTCCAGACATCAGCTGGCAGTTAAACATTTCACACACCAAAGTCTCTGTAGAGAATGCAGAACGGATTAGGGGGGGGGAAATGGATTATAGGGTCTCCTCATTTAGCAACTGCTTCACTTAATGACCTTTCAGTTATGATGGTGATTCAAAGTAATTTTGCAACCAAGGCCCACATTCACAACTTCCAAATCATCTCACTCTCTCTCGGTCACTTGATCGCCATTACAGTCAGTTAGTACACATTGTCCTATGTAGAATCAAAAACCCAATCACAGTCGCATGATTTTTCACTTATCAGCCACTTCACTTAATGACAGAGTTGCTCATCCCAGCCTCAGTCACTAAACAAGGATTACCTGCACAATGGTGGGATTCAAATTATTTTACTACTAGTTCTGTGGGCATGGCTTGGTGGGCGTGGCTTGGTGGGAGTGGCAGGGGAAGGATACTGCAAAATCCTCATTTCCTCCCGATCAGCTGGGACTCGGGAGGCAGAGAATAGATGGGGGCAGAGCCAATCAGAGGTGGTATTTACCGGTTGTCCGAACTACTCAAAATTTCTGCTACCAGTTCTCCAGAACTGGTCAGAACCTGCTGAATAGCCCCTCTGTACCTGCAGATATATTCAAACTCATTTACATGAGCAGTTCAAGAATGGTAGGAGTAAGAAGGAAAAAATGAAAATGTCCAAAGTGAGTGATCTTTATCCTTTACCTTTGCACTTTAAGTGTTTGTTAAATGTCAAAACAACTCTCGGTGGACCTGGGCTTTTTGCTCTTAAGTGGTCTGAGAAATTCACAGAAGATAACATGAAGTCTAAAATTCCAAAAATGGTATGTGCCAGAATATTCACACAACATATAAGAATATATAAGAATAATATATAATAATATATAAGAAGGGTTGGGGGGGGTGACATGACAGCAGTGTTCCAATATTTGAAGAGCTGCCACAAAGAAGAGGGGGTCAACCTATTCTCCACAGCACCTGAAGGCAGGAAAAGAAGCAATGGGTGGAAACTACCGTATTTTTCAGAGTATAAGACACACCGGAGTATAGGACGCACCTTAGTTTTTGGGGAGGAAAATAAGAAAAAAGCTGATTGGCAGGTGGATAGGCCTCCCGGGATAACCCCAATCAGCTGTTCCCAGAGGTGAATTTTAGCAACAGATTCCTTGGTTGTGAGCTCTGTGCCTTGCTTTTTTTTTTTTTTGCTGCCTCTGAAACTTCTGAAACTCTGTTTCAGAAAAAACTTTTTTTCCTGCCTCTGAAAGCCTCTGAAACAGAGCTTCAGAAAAAAAGCCTCTGAAGCTCTGTTTGGGGGCTTTTTTTCTGAAGCTTCATTTCTGATGCTTTATTCAGCCTCTGAAACCTCCGTTTGAGAAGCTGGACGGGGCTACATTCGGAGTATAAGATGCACCCAGATTTTCACCCTCTTTTTTGGGGGAAAAAGGTGTGTCTTATATTCTGAAAAATACGGTAATCAAAGTGAGAACCAACGTAAACTAAGGAGAAATTTCCTGACAGTGGGAACAATTAGCCAGTGGAACAGCTTGCCTCCAGAAGTTGTGGGTGCTCCATCACTAGAGGCTTTTAAGAAGAGATTGGACAGTTATTTGTTTGAAATGGTATAGGGTCTCCTGCTTTTTTTTTTTTTTTAATTTATTTATATGCCACCCTTCTCCGGAGACTCAGGGCAGCTTACAGTGCATTAAGCAATAGCCTTCATACTTTTGTATATTTTATACAAAGTCAGCTTATTGCCCCCACAAACTGGGTCCTCAATTTACCTACCTTAGAAAGGATGGAAGGCTGAGTCAACCTTGAGCCTGGCAAGATTCGAACTTACTTTAATTGCAGACAGCTGGTGTTAAATTACAGTGCCTTGTCTGCAGAGCTATCCAGGCACGAGGATGGACTAGAAGACCTCCAAGGTCCCTTCCAACTCTGTTATTCTGTTATATTTAAACTTAAAAGTACCTAGTAGTGTCTTCATGTTCCTAAATTCTTGTGTTCTTTGATTCTCACTTTTCTTCCGTGATGTGGCCTTCAGTTCGAATTTGTCCACCGCTCTCAATCCATATGTAGGTTTTGTGACTTCGAAGCTTTTTCAGGCAATCAAGCACGTCTGCCAGTTCTCATTTATTAATCAGGATGCAAAAATGTTTGGCTCTTGCATATATAACAGTATAGATTTCCCCGCTTCCTAGAAAATATTTCTTAACAAGTCAAATCTCCGTTGCAATCAAAAACGAAACCTTAAAAGGGAACCAGAATTTGGAATCACATAAATATTCTTGAGGGGCTTCAAAAACTAACTCTGAGTTAAGTTCTACCACAAGTGAAGAAAAATGACTTTTGCCTCTGGAGATATCCTGGTATTAACAGAATAATAGAGTTGGAAGGAACCTTGGAGATTTTCTAGTCCAACCCCTGTTTCAAATAGGAAATCCTATGTGAGACAAATGGCTGTCCAGTCTCTTCTGGAAAGAGACTCATACTATTTTTTTTAACCCTAAATATTATGTGCAGGATGCGGTGGCTCAGTGGCTAAGACGCTGAACTTGTCGATCGAAAGGTCGGCAGTTCAGCAGTTCGAATCCCTAGTGCCGCATAATGGGGTGAGCTCCTGTTACTTGTCCCAGCTTCTGCCAACCTAGCAGTTCGAAAGCACCTAAAAAATGCAAGTAGAAAAATAGGGACCATCTTTGGTGAAAAGGTAACAGCATTCTGTGTGCCTTTGGCATTGAGTCATGCTGGCCACATGACCACGGAGACGTCTTCGGACAGCGCTGCCTTTGAAACGGAGATGAGCATACGTCCCCTAGAGTCGGGAACGACTAGCACATATGTGTGAGGGGAACCTTTACCTTATTATGGGTAGGCAGGCGACCTTCAATATCACAATTTTCCTTCCTCAACTAGTTTGAAATCCACCTGATTTTAGCACTCTTTCTCTCCAATTCACCAACAAGAGACTGCAAAGAACATCCTCCAATTAATATCTTACTCTCTGGACTATACTAATCACGGAGTCACAACAATCCCATTGCTGCCACTCCAAACAAAATATAAAATAAAATGCCATTTCTTCTGCAGGTTTTCCAGCACCTGGGTTTAAGTGCAGTTATATAGAGTTTACAAAAAAAAAAAATGTTTTTTTTAAAGACATTGCTGTGATGGGATGCTTAGGCAAGAAAAGGCAAATTGTAAAAGCTGTAAATAACATGTTGAAATCTTCTCAAGGTTTCTGACTTGCCTTGCCGTCATTCCTCTCTAACATTTTAAAAATCCTACGAATTGAGAAGGTGACTTTTGGGCAGTTTTGCAAACAGGTATCTTACTCAATCGCTGTGATCATGTGGGTGTGTTGCTACATTTGGGTGGCTTGGGAGAGAGATAAATTTAAAACAATGCATGGAAGGGAAGATAAACTCCAGGAACAGGAAGCTGGATTTGGAGGGGGAGGCGAGGGAGGAGAGAAGATAGTGACTGGCTTCAGTCTAGCTGCTGCAAAACAGGGCAAGAATTCCCATCAATGGGAAAATGGACCACCCAGATATTCTACAAAGCCACAATGTTAATAAAAAAAAAAAAACCAAAAATCAGCTTTGCTGAATTTCTAATAAACAGGAGTAGGGTCTGAAATCAATTAACTAAAAATTAAAAATAGGTGACAGTGTGAGAGTGATCAGGTCCCGGGTTAACCTTCTAGGGGAGCAAAACAATGGCATGAGAACATCTAACCATCAACATTATCTTTATCAGTTCAACCTTAACTTTACCTTGGAACTGATTTTGAGATGTATATTTCATAGTTGATCTATGTTTTCGATTACTGTATTTTTCAGAGTATAAGACGCACCTTTTTCCCCCAAAAAAAGAGGGTGAAAATCTGGGTGCGTCTTATACTCTGATTGTAGCCCCGCCCAGCTTCTCAAACGGAGGTTTCAGAGGCTGAAAAAAGCATCAGAAAAGAAGCTTCAGAAAAGAAGCCCCCAAACAGAGCTTCAGAAAAAAAGCCCCCAACAGAGCTTCAGAGGCTTTTCTTCTGAAGCTCTGTTTTGGAGGCTTTCAAAGGCAGGAAAAGAAGTTTTTTTCTGAAACAGAGTTTCAGAAGTTTCAGAGGCAGAAAAAAAAAGCAAAAAAAAAAGCAAGGCACAGAGCTCACAACCAAGGAACCTGTTGCTAAAATTCACCTCTGGGAACAGCTGACTGGGGGTATTCCAGGAGGCCGATCCACCTGCCAATCAGCTTTTTTCTTATTTTCCTACCCAAAAACTAAGGTTTTTTAATACTCCGGTGCGTCTTATACTCCAAAAAATACAGTGTCTTCCTTCCTCGCTACCCTACTATTTGTAAAATATTGGCCGATGAAGAATTTTGAAGATAATCAAGCAACAGATCTTCAAACACCTAGAAACAAGCAAAGGTGTTACTAGAAAGATAACATGGGTTTGTCAAAACTTATCAGGCCAAACAAATCTTATTGCATTCTTTGACAAAATGGTTAAGTTAGTGGCCAGCAAAATGCTGCGGACATAGTATTCTTGAACTTCGGTAAGGCATTTGACAAAGTTGGCCACTGTCTATCTTGGTAGGATAGAAAAATGTGGGATAGACAGCATCACCACCAGATGGATTTGTAACTGGCTGATAAACCATACTCAACGAGTAGTCCTTAACAGGACTACATCTGAATGGAGGGAAGTAAGCAGTGGGATATCCCAAGGTTCTGTCTTATGCCCAGTACTCTTCAATATCTTCATAAATGATTTAGATGAGGGGATAGAAGGAAAATTCATTAAATTTACAGAAAGGATGAATAGCCAACAATCTAGAACAGGGGTGTCAAACACAAGGCCTGAGGGCCATATCTGGCCCATGATGTGGTCAGATTCGGCCCACAGAGCCATCCTGGGAAATGTAAGGGGCCAGCCCACATCGTTTCGGCCCAGTCTACCCAATGCAAAGAGGAAACATCAGGCCAGCGTCACTTCGGCCTGGTTTATCCAATGCAGAGGAAGCATGCCAGCAGTTTGGGGAGTGGCATCAAGCTGGCCACACCCAGCCAGTTGGCCACTCCCACCCAGTCAGCCACACCCAGTGAGTGGCATCAAGCCCATCATCAGCCACGCCCCCCCTTCCACCCCCCCAGATCAACCACAGCCTTGATGCAGCCCTCAATGAAATTGAGTTTGACACCGCTGATCTAGAAGATAGGCTCAAGATCCGGAAAGATCTTAACAAATCTGAACACTGTGCTCTATCCAACAAAATGCGATTCAACGGCAAGGAAAAGAAAGTTTTACACTTAGGCAAGAAAAACCAAATTGACAGGTCTAGAATAGGTGACACCTGACTCAACTGTGAGAGGGATCCAGGACTCTTGGTGGACAAGCACTTCAGTATGAGTCAGCAGTGTGCGTCAGCTACCCCAAAAAGCCAATGCAATTCTGGATTGCATCTTGCCTTGGTAAAATCACAGTCGGAATACTGCATCCAGTTCTGGTCACTAAGAGAAGTTGAGATTCTAGAAAGAGTGGAGAGAAGAGCCACGAAGACGATTAGGAGACCGGAGGCTGAAATATATGATGAACAGTTGAAGGAACTGGGTGTGTAACAGAAAGAGAAGTATAAGAGAAAGACTCGGGGGGTGACATCAGAGCTGGTATTCATTTTATTTATTTATTTATTTATTTATTTATTTATTTATTTATTTATTTATTTATTTATTTATTTATCTATCTATTTATTTATTTATTTTATTGAATTTATATGCCGCCCTATCTCCAACGGACTCAGGGCGGCTCACAACAATAAAATCCACAATAACCACAGTACAAAGTTAAAATACCTAATTAAACCAGATAAAAGTTAAAAACCCATATAAAACCCCATCAGTCCAGGCCCTGGGACTTGAATAACCAAGTTTTTAATTCGCGGCGGAAAGTGCGAAGGTCAGGGGCCAGTATTCAGCCGGTTTGCACCAGTTCAGGCGAACAAGTAGCAGCAATCTCAGGTAGGCCCACCCACCCACGGGCCCACCCAAGCACCCACCCGCCCTGACTCCAAGTCGTGCTGTTTAGGCACATTATCGAGGCCGGGCGGATGTGTGGAAGGCATGTGAGCAAACAAAGTGCGTGTGTGGAAGACTGGGTGCATGCATGGACAACGCATGCGCGAAGTGAGCCTGTGCGCGCACAGCGAACTGGTGGTTAAGGTAAGTGAAACCCACCCCAGGGACCGGTTCCATGGATAGAGATTCTTCCGCAGACTGGAAGGCAGAGGTGGTATTCAGCCGGTTTGGACCAGTTCACCCAAACCGGTAGCGGAAATCACGGGTGGGCCCACCATCCGCCCCGGCTCTATGCCATGCTATTTAGGCCCGTTTTTGAGGAAGGCATGTGCGTGAGCAAAGCACATGCGTGGAAGGCCGGGCGCATGTGCAGAAGGCAGGCACACACGCAAACCGGACACATGCGCATACAAGGCAAGCGTGTGCGCGTGTGTGGGAACCAGTAGTAAAATAATCCGAACCCCACCACTTCTGGAGGGGGCATGCTTTCGCCTGCTGCCTGCATCCTGCAGATGAGGCTTTGCGTGTTGGCACCAGGGGTGGGTTCTAATTTTTTTTACTACCGGTTCTGTGTGCATGGCTTATTTTGTGGGTGTGGCTTGGAGGTCATGTGACTAGGTGGGCGTGGCTAGCTGGTCAGAGTCATTTCTGGAAGGTCCTCGCACTTACAACCAGTCCTCGCACTTACGACCGGACTCATTTGTTTGCTTTTAACACTGATCAGCTGTAGGGCGGCCCTTTGAAGCCCCGCGGCAAGAGTTTAAACAGTTTTCTTCCCTCTAGTCATCAGCTGGGACTCAGGAGGCAGCAATAGATTGGGGGTGGGACCAAATAAAAGGTAATAATAACGTGGGGGTGGGAGGGTGGGGGGAGAACCGGTTCGGTGATGTCATATCGTCACCGCTACCGGCTCGGCCAAACCGGACCGAACCGGGAGGAACCCACCACTGGTTGGCACAACCTGGTTTCTGGACTGCCCGGTGCCAGTCCATGGACCAGGGGTTGAGGACCCTGGTATAGAGTGTTCTGCTTGAGCAGGGGGTTGGACTAGAAGACCTCCAAGGTCCTTTCCAGCTCGGTTAAGGTATGAAACTTGGTGAATGCTTTTGTGCTGATTTGGCTGGTCTTAATGAGGTTTCCCCCCCCCCCACCATGTATGGTATATCAAAGCTCTAACTACTTTTCATTTTTCCTTTTGCCAGTTTGCTTCTGCTACAATCCCTTTTAATCTTGAAGACACCAAAGGGTGGGTGGGACCTTGCGTATGTGTCAGGATCTTGATGGATGGATCCCCTCCTAAGCTGATATATAACTGAAAATGATGGTGCTCTTGCTAGAAACTCTGGCCGGCAGAAAATGTCAAACCCTAACAAAACACTAAATCATGGTTGAATATAGAAGTTTTCTGGACCAACAGTGACCCCTGCTGCTTCTGATTTCTTTCTCTTTTCTCTTTAGCCGGGCTAAAGCTTTCAGACGAGGAGTTTCACAATGCGCCAAAGAGCTAAGGGAGCGCAGACACCCGCCAAACCTGCAGTTTTGGCAAGCCTCAGTTGGTTGCTTCAAAAGATCCTCCTGGATGTCTTTACGTGAGTGGGCAAGCACAGCCATTTTACGTTCCCAGAAAGGAAAAAACTGACAAGACAAGAAGTAACGTAAGGAAGATCATTAAAGAGAGAAGCAACCTAGAACGAAGGAGAAATTTCCTGACAGAACAATTAGACTTGGAATAACTTTATTGTCACTTTGAATGTACACTAATCGACATATATTGAAATGAAATTCCGTTGCATATAACAAAGGGTCACCAGCTCCAATATACACTACATAAACATGAGCCTCGATAGTACAGTGGTCTAAGCACCCTGTTATTAACATAGCTGCCTGCAATTACTGCTGGTTCGAATGTCTCCAAGGCTCAAGGTTGACTCAGCCTTCCATCCTTTCTAAGGTAGGTGAAATGAGGACCCAGTTTGTGGGGGCAATAAGATGACTTTGTATAAATATACAAAAGTATGAAGGCTATTGCTTAACGCATTGTAAGCCACCCTGAGTCTCCGGAGAAGGGCGGCATATAAATCAAAATTAAAAAAAAAAAAACATGAAAAAAATGAATAAATAAATGATAGATAGATGTTAGACAGACAGACAGACAAACAGACAGACATAGACTTAAACTAACTTTATTGTCACTTTGGATCAGGGGTGCTATTCAGCAGGTTCTGACAGGTTCTGGAGAACCGGTAGCGGAAATTTTGAGTAGTTCGGAGAACCAGCAAATACCACCTCTGGCTGGCCCCAGAGTAGAGAGGGAATGGAGATTTTGCAGTATCCTTCCTCTGCCATGCCCACCAAGCAACTCTCACAGAACCGGTAGTAAAAAAAAATTGAATTCCACCACTGCTTGGAATGTACACTAATCGGCATATATTAAAATGAAATTTCATTGCATACAACTCTCAAAGGGTCATCAGCTCCAATTACACTACATAAACATGACAAAATAAAATGAATAAATAATAGATAGATGATAGACCAACAGACAGACAGATAGATAGACATAGACTTAGAATAACTTCATTGTCACTTTGAATGTACACTAATTGGCATACATTAAAATGAAATTTTGTTGCATGCAGCTCTTAAAGGGTCACCACTTACATAAACATGACTAATTAAATAAATAAATACAAAATTAGGCATTTATACCAGGGGTGAAATCCAGCAGGTTCTGACAGGTTCTGGAGAATCAGTAGTGGAAATTTTGAGTAGTTCGGAGAACTGGCAAATACCACCTCTGGCTGGCCCCAGAGTGGGGTAGGAATGGAGATTTTGCAATATCCTTCCCCCAGGAGTAGAGAGGGAATGGGGATTGAGTTGCCTGATCGGCAGAGGCTTTTCAAAGCATTAGAAAAAATGCTTTGAAAAGTTAAAAAAAAAAAGTTAGCCACGCCCACACAGTCACATTACCCCCCCACCAAGCCACGCCCACAGAACCAGTAGTAACAAATTTTACATTTCACCCCTGAGCTGCATGCACGCTTGCCAGCCGCTTGCGCAAACCATCCTCTGCCCCTCCCTCCCTCGCAAGTCCACGAAGCTGGAAACATTGGGCAACTCTAAACTAGAAGACCACCAAGGTCCCCTCACGTTCTATTAGTCTATGTTCTATGTTCTAAAAAGGATATTTTTTTCCCTTCTTAAGGCATTCCTACATGAAATAAATGACTCTTAAAGGAATTAGGGCTTTCCTCACTACCAAGCTAAAATGCTCTTTCGAATTGGCAGAAAATGAGATTGGTGTGAAACCGTCTGCTTCCATTACTGATCTCTCTACTACAGGGATATCAAACTCAAGGCCCGGATCTGGCCCTCAGGTGCTTAGATCTGGCATGCAGGACCTCCCTGGAAACAGTGAAGGACCAACCCGCGGTGCCTCTGCCAGCAAAAATGGAGCTCAGGAGGGCCACGCACGGCTCTCCCGAGCTCCGTTTTCAGCTGCGACGGCGTCCCGCAACTCTCCACCAGTGAAAACGGAGCTCAGTTTTCACTGGCAGAGCACTAGGGCAACAATAGATGCCTCTGATATGAGTGACGTCGAGCCAACCACACGCCCTGCCCCCCCTCCCAGGTCAAACACAACCC
>NC_142065.1:205863753-205868753 GCF_059756535.1 Pantherophis guttatus
ATCTCCATTTCAAAGCCGAAGAGCCAGCGCTGTCTGAAGACGTCTCCGTGGTCCTGTGGCCGGCATGACTAAATGCCAAAGGCACGCAGAACGCTGTTACCTTCCCACCAAAGGTGGTCCCTATTTTTCTACTTGCATTTTTTACGTGCTTTCGAACTGCTAGGTTGGCAGAAGCTGGGACAAGTAATGGGAGCTCACCCATTATGCAGGGTGAGTTGAGGATTACCTGTACTTAAAACTGGCCAGGTTCAAGAGCCTGTGCTAAAACAGTTATTAATATTCAAATCGCTCAATTTCCATAGCTCACAAGTTTTGCTGGGACTACTTTTCCTACTGGTTCGCAAATGTGTGTGCGTGCGCTAGCACATGGCACATCCACTCATGAGCCCAGCCTTCCCCGCATACGCCCAGCCTCAAAAACGTGCCTAAATAGAATTGCATAGAGCCCAGGTGGGCGGGTCCACCTGCAATTTCCGCTACCGGTTCAGACGAATTTGTCCGAACCGGCTGAATACCACCTCTGGCTATTTCTATAAAATCGGTTTCCTCTGTTAATGACGGATGTGTCAGGGTTCCAAGTAATAACTCCATAGAAAGCAGAACTCCAAGGCAATCAAGTTCCTCAAAGAACTCACTGTCTCCTGGTGATTGGAGCAAAGTCACCCAGCCGGCTTTCACAGCTAAGATGATACTAGAACTCACTGTCACCTGATGATTGGAGTAAAGTCAACCAGCTGGCTTTCCTGCCTAAAAGAGAACTAGAACTCACAGTTTTCTGGTTTCTAGGCCAGCCTCTTCATCACTGCACCGAACTAGCTCTCCAAAGTTCATAAACCAATCCCAAATTCAAAGTGCATTTTGAAGCAGATGCTAAAGTACATAAGCAAAGTTTGAACACTTCAATGGAACCGAAAATTGGAGGCTTAAGACTGCTGAAACCTAAAATAAAAATTAAAGATTTATTTCCAAAGCGTGCCCCCTCCCAACCTCACAGCTGGGTTTAATGATGAAGTCTGCAGTTGTTATTATTGGCACGTCCATTATCAATTCTCAATAAACCTTGAAGATAAGAGGGTTGTTTCCAATTTCCGCCCGACACAAAAACATCTCGGAAATGTGCTTCAAAACCTCTACCTAGCTCTCACATTCTGGGACACAATATTTCACATTTCCTTGCTGCCTTGCATTACGGAGATGCAGACGCATGATTACTGTGCTTCATGCTCCTTCTTTTAAAAGCTGCATCCAAAAACAGATGCAGCCTTGAAAAAAAGTTTTCGGGAAGAGAAGCTAAAGGATGCTACTGGTGTCTCAGCCCCCATTATGCTCATTCAGGAACCTTCAGCCAAGCAGTTATGCAAGACAGAACAATAATATTTCATTCTTATTTGTACTTTTTAATTTGTTTTGTGTGTGTGTGTGTATGTGTGTGTGTGTGTATGTGTGTGTGTACAGAGGTGGGTTTCAGCAGGTTCTGACCAGTTCTGGAGAACTGGTAGCAGAAATTTTGAGTAGTTTGGAGAACCGGTAGTAAAAATTCTGACTGGCCCCACCCCCATCTATTCTCTGCCTCCAGAATCCCAGCTGATCGGGAGGAAATGGGGATTTTGCAGTAACCTTCCCCTGGAGTGGGGACAGAATGGAGATTTTACAGTATCCTTCCCCTGCCTCGCCCACCAAGCCACACCCACCAAGCCATGCCCACAGAACCGGTAGTAAAAAAAATTGAAATTTGAAAAAATTGAAAAATTGAAAAATTGAAAATTGAAATATATGGTGGACCTGTAAGAAAATCAAGGCATTTTGGATAAAAATTTGGTGGGTGATGCAGAACATTCTGAAAAAAAGGTTGAAATTTACTCCTCAATTGTTTTTACTGGGTATAACGACGGATTGTACAGTATTAGAGACTAGATTGATTTTGAACTTAATATCAGCAGCTAGGCTGTTGGTAGCGCAATATTGGAAGAAGGACTCTTTGCCTACTATTGAAGAGTGGATACTGAAAGTAACGAACTTAGCAGAAATGGCGAAAATTTCAGCGTATTTGAAGGACTATACACAAGAAAGATACGTATCGGAATGGAGAAGATGGATTGATTATATTCAAAATAAGTATCAGACAAGAAAATATCAATTAGCTTATGAATGAACGTTAAGTATTAGAAGTATTATGTTATCTATAGTGGAGTTAAGGTTTCAGGGGGGGAGTTAGTAGTCTGAGGATAGATAGGTTAATTTAGCTTATGATTGTTAATTGAAATACCTTGTATTTTGCTCTGGGAAGTCTGGGGGGGAGGGGAGGGAAAGGGTGGGGGGAATATTGGGGGGGGAAAACCCTTTTTTTTCTGTAAAACTTTTCAATAAAAACAAATTGAAACCCACCACTGTGTGTGTCCCCTTTAGAGATTAACAGAGTTGGAAGGGACCTTGTAGGTCATCTAGTCCAACCCAAGCCCAAGCAGGAGACCCTACACCATTTCTGACAAATGGCAGTCCAATTTCTTCTTGAAAGCCTCCAGTGATGAAGCTCCCATGACTTCTGAAGGCAACTTCTGTTCCATCGGTTGATTGCTCTCATTGTCAGAATTTCTAGGTTGATCAGTTTCCATCCATTATTCCTTGTCTGGCCTTCAGGTGCTTTGGAAAATAGCTTGACCCCCTCCTCTCTGTGGCAGCCCCTCAAATATTGGAAGGCTGCTATCATGTCTCCCTTGGTCCTTCTGTTCACTAGACTAGCCATGCCCAGTTCCTGCAACCGTTCTTCATATGTTTTAGCCTCCAGTCCCCTAATCATCCTGGTTGCTCTTCTCTGCACTCTTTCTAGAATCTCAACATCTTTTTTTACAGTGTGGTGACCAAAACGTGATGCAGTATTCTAGGTGTGGTCTTACTAAGGCTTTATAGAGTGATACTAGTACCTCACTTGATCTTGATTGTATCCCTTTATTAATGCAATTTAGGATTGCATTGTCTTTTGCCTTCTCTTTTCCCCAAAGGCAAATCAAAGAACTGGGAAGAGAACAGAAATCTATGGAAGTATTTTACTTTGGGAGATGGGAAGCTTGCCACAAACCAGAGCAGAAGTCAGTGGTAACATAATCATGTTTATTTGTTTATTTGTCAAGCATGTATAAGATAAGACATGTATTTGTCAAGCATGTATAAGATAACAGGTAACAGTATAGACATAATTTGAATACATGAAAAGAGTAAGAGTAAAAAGGAATATTAGGACAGTGAAGGTGGGCACGCTGGTGCACTTATGCACGTCCCTTACAGACCTCTTAGGAATGGGGTGAAGTCAACAGTAGACAGTTTAAGGTTAAAGTTTTGGGGGTTTGGGGAAGAAACTACAAAGTCGGGTAGTGCATTCCAGGCATTGACCACTCTGTTACTGAAGTCATATTTTCTGCAATCGAGTTTGGAGCGGTTTACCTTGAGTTTGTGTCTATTATTTGCTCATGTATTGTTGTGGTTGAAGCTGAAGTAGTCATTGACAGGAAGGATATTTCTTCCAACAGGTGTCAAAGAATTGGAAAGATGTATAACAGAACACAAGGTGTGGGGACGTGGTGGGATTCAGCTGGTTCGGGCCGGTTCAGGCTGGTTCAGGCGGTAGTTAAATTGCTGGCTGGCCCCTCCCCTTCCAGCAGTCCCCATGCGCCCCATTTTAGCTCCCAGGTAAGCGCAGGAAGCTTACTAGGCCCAAAACGGGGTGCGGGGGGTGCAGCACAACCCCCCCCCTTGGTGGGATTTAAATAATTTAACAACTGGTACTCTGCCCTAATGACCACCTGGGTAGGCATGGCTCGGTGGTCATGTGACCATGTGGGCATGGCCAACTCAATGTTACTCACGTCGATGGGCGCTTCGCCTTAGCTATTACAATGTAATAAGGATTAACCAGAGAGGCAGTTTCTGTAAGCAGGGCAATAAAGATTAGGCTAGAAACAACAGCAGAATGTTTCCTTCCTGCCTTCCTTAAAGGATTAGCTCTGTAAAGTGGAAAAAAACAAAATAAGATTTCTTCCAACAGCCGGTTCTCCGAACTGCTTAGAAAGTTAACAATCAGTTTTCCCGAATAGGTGCGAACTGGCTGAATCCCATCACTGCCACCCCACCCCCACCCCGCAGCCTGTTTTTGCTCTGAGGAGGCTTAAGGGAGGCCTCCTAGGCCCAAAAAGGGGCACAGGGGTTGCGCGTCCCCCCCTCCCGCAGCCCATTTTTGCTCCCAGGGGGGTGCAGGAGGCCGAGTGCTACCTGTCACACACCCCTGGACATGCCAACCATGGCCACGCCCATCCAGCCAATCATCAGGGCAGAGAACCGGTTGTTAAATTATTTGAATCCCACCACTGGTGTGGGGCCATGACCGCCTTCTCAGCAAAATAGCAACAGTAGTTCCCTCGATCACAATCTGGTCCGCTCAGAAATATTATGAAGAAAAAAATGGTCAAAGAAATGCTGGGACATCCATGCGAATAAGGTAGGAAAACAGGAGTTCTTTTCCCAGGGGAAAAGAAGGATAATTGCACAATAGATTTATCATGAATTAAGACGCATCATTCAGAGACGTCCCGTTGTAAATACGGTTTCGAAACTCAAAAACCCAAGAGCAACACATGTATTGGAGAAAGATAATCAGGAACAAATTCATTTTAAAGTCTGCACAGGTAGATGTAGATATTATCACGGTTCGGTTGGAAGCTTGTGCAGCAAACCAGGAAGATCTTGTCTCTCAAGGCTGCCAATCATCTGGCTAATCTTACGTGGAGTGCAGCAAAGGAATAGAATATCAAAGCTCATTTTCACAATCGCAGCCACGAGGAATCTAAATTGTACTAACAACATAGTTCCATCTAGTACGCCTCACCTTATTTGGCTACGTTTCAGCTGGTTCTCCCTCATCTACTCCCAAATATCCTCCAGGCATTTATTTAACTGCATCCCAGACTATCTGAAATAGTATCTAATGCAGTGGTGGGATTCAAGTAATT